>NW_010191470.1:42691-66155 GCF_000695765.1 Mesitornis unicolor
GCCTGAGCAGCCAAGAGAAGAGCTGTAAGGGTGTGTTGCTCTTTCTCTTTACAACGTAGATCCATCTTGAAAGCCCATTCATTAAGTATCTAGACCTGCTTTTTAACAGCTCTAATGCAGTTCATGCAAGGCATAAGCCCACCCTGACACTTGCAGTTTGAACCCCTTCCTTTCCTGGGACAGTAGCAGGACGTGAATTCCTTTTCCCAAACCTACTTTTACAAGTTTCAGTTGAAATGCTAGAAAAAAGGCAGAGGGCCCAGCTGACCCCCTGAAGTGATGGAGAAGAACCCAGTTTCAAGACAGGACGAATTTAGTGACCTTCTAAGGGCTATTCGTGAGCATGTACCTCACTGATCAGGGGCACAGGGTGGGAGCACTGGGTACCCACTGAGCCTGGTGACACAGCAGCAAGCAGGTGTTTCCATGAGCAAAGCCGCACGAGAGCAGCCACTTGCTAAAATAGATGCCACGCGATAAACTGAAAAAGAAAGCCCCACTGTCCAGCTGGTGCAGACAGCTGCCTGCCTGCATGCACAGCACAGAGGTAAGGGGCTATTTTTATAAGAGATGGCCAAAGGCCATGGGAGGCAGTGAGGGTGGCTGGTGGAGGTCTTCCCACCACACAGAGCCAGGGCTGCATCCTGGTAGTTGCTCTTGCACCTGGGCGCCCCAGCTGGTGGTGGACCCAGATGGCTGGAGGGCTTCCCCTCACCTTCTCAGGAACAGTTGTCCTCCTGCAAGCCCCCATCACTGCCAGTAGCAACTTTTCCCCTAGGAATGCCCTCGTTGGCAATACCCCACAAGCCCCACCGGGCAGAGGGAGGTAAGGAACAAACCAAACCAAACCGCCCACACTGCACTGGATGCAGAAGCACAGCCAAAAATAGTGAATCAGCCCTTCCTGACTTAAATCATGAGGTCATCGTCTGGGTGACCGGAATGACTTTTTGTGTGCGTGACACCCAGGAACGGCCTATTCCTCACCCCCCAGAGGCACTGCAGGGCCTGAGACACCCCACTTCGGACTCCTCCACACAAGGGTACAAGTGTTTGTCCCACAGATGCTGAGCGCTCATGCAAAGCAGTAGCCAGGACCTGGGGTCTCACCAAGCAAACATGCCACCCAAATATAGTGCAAGGGGCGGGAGTAGGTGTCCTCTGGGCATGCCGGTGTTTGCAGCCGTGCAGTGCATCACACAGGCAAACCCGTCTCCTCTGGAGAGGGCCACAGCAGCACAATCCCAAGTTGTACACTCCAGGGTATGAAATCTAGCCCCACTCCAGAATTCACTCCTTGCCTCCACAGGCACCTGAGTGTACCTATCCTGTGCCTCGGTGCACTGGGAACCGAGGTGGAACAAGCAGGTCAGGTCCGCCTTCTGCACTGGTGGGAGACTGAGCACAGCCATGCTGTCTGCAATGGAATGAGGTAGCCCCAGTCTCCCAGCCTTTCTCCCAGACATACTTGCTTGAAGCTGGTGGGATTTTTTCTGGATTTAGTGGGCCATGCATGTTGTGATTCTCCACTGTAAGAAACTAGAGCTAGTGAAAAAAAATCTACAAGAAAAGTGAAAGAAAGTGGAAATGCTTTTCCTGTTCCTCTTTTTCTTCTCTAAGACACTCTACAGCCAATATCCAAAATCCCCCGTGCCATGCCTCTGTCTGAGATGCACATCCCATTGGTGGCGTCCACACCATGAGTGGCACTGCTGGTGGGGAAGACTGGCACTCGGCCACACCAGCAGATGCTGATTGGAGGACCACCCTCTCTAGGGCCTGAATCTGGTGCTGCTCCTCTGGTATTAGGAGATTCGCCACTGATGGCTATTTGCTCCCATGTTGATTGTTTGCTCCCACATGTAGAGCAAATTACCTGTGTGGTCCTGAGCTCCACGGGAGGCAAAACTTACATGGGAAAACCAGCCCCAAGACACTGAGAGAGACGAGAGGAAAGAGAGGGGATGACTTTGCCTATTGTGGACCAAGCTCTCAGACCTGACAAATGCCCATGCTAGGATCCAGACCCTGAGCAGTTTGTCATGGCTTGGGCCTGCCAGCATAATTTGGATCATTTAGAAACCAGCAGTACAATGCCACATGTGCTGATAGCAGAGCACAAGCCTGGGAAATGCAAACCCAGCTCTTCTGCCAACCTGCCTCATGGCCCCAGCGAGCCATGCCATCTCTGCACTCCTGCTTCCATTTCCCTCTCGAAGCTACAAACCTTTTGACCAGGGATTATGGTTTCATGTTTGCAAACAAATGCATGAATCATGGGGGCCAAAGCTGCTGGGGTCAGAGCAGCATTTCTGACTTACACCAGCGTAAATCATTGCCTCTGCTTTAAGCAATGTGTTTATTATGTTGGCTGGTGTCCCAATAACTCTGCAAAAAGGGGAGTGGGAGAAGATCTTTGTAGATGGATGACTTACGATTTATTTACCACTGGCTATCATGCAAGCACTTCACTTATGCAAAGCTTGTGCTCTGCACAAAGGAGGACAGAGGACACGAGTGACCTGCAGCCCATTTGACACAACCGCCTGTCACCAGGGCCATGCACAGTGCAACCAGAGACTCACCTCCTGCTCTGGGATCCTGGCAGGCTGGCACAGAAGGCATGTCCTGAGCATCTTGGGGAGAGGCTATGTGGGAGAGCAGGGCAGGCAGTGGCCAGAAGCACTACACTTTGCAACCAGGTGGGTGGTAAGCAGGGAGAAGGCTGCCACATAGAACAGTCCATTAGCTGCTGCTCTTCAATCTGTGAAGTAAGCTGGGCATCTTGGCTCCTTGAGCAACCACCTGGAGCTTCTTTGAAGCAGCTTTAGCAAAAAGACTATCCAGGTTTTTGCACATGTTAATATTTGAAGCGTCTGTAGCTCATGTGGCAAAAAAAAAAGGACATCCCTACAGTGGATGGTGTCTCCAGAGCACATGGTGCTGTATGAACAAGGAATATGTTGGCCACTTCTAGTTAAGAAGAAACTCATAAGTGATTTTACACCAGTGTAAGGCGAAGGTAGAAGAAAAAAGTGGAAGGAAGACAGTTTACCAGTAAAACATACATTTTGGCCCAAGGTATTAATTCATCCTTCTAGCAGCAGGTCCAGTGACAGCCCCTCTGACTGAGGAAGAACTTTTTCCAACTGTAGATTAAGGGTCAAGTATGAAGCTCAGACATGAAAAAACTCATGGTGGGTGGTGGATGTGAAGGGAAAAAGAAGAATAACACCCTTGGGGAGGCAGGTTGCTCTGGGCAGGGCTGGTGTGAAAGGCACAAACAGGTGTCTGAGGGGCCACTGGGGCTGCAGCAGCCGCCTCGGTGCATCACAGATATATTTTGGGCAGGATAGCTCAGGAAAAGAGGGTGCAACCCCATGGGGTGACCCTCCTGGGGCTGCTGAGGTTGTTGGGAAGACTGTGATTGCTTCTCCTTGCAAGAATGCATTTATTAGTGAGTAAAAATTAGTATCTAGTCTCCAGCTATACTCAAATCTGCCATCTCTCATTGTTGGTTAATTCACTTAAAGGAGCCGGAAAAAAATATATATATAAAGAAAAATACTTTTTCTTGTTAGTCACCTTCCAGTGATGTATAAACGCTCTGACAGATAATTATCGGTGATATTGATTCTAACTAGGGCAGAAAAATGAACAGGTGAGTGCGAAATGGAAAGTTATTTACAAAGACGTAATTGAAACAAAAATCTATCCCGCAGGCTTGAGAGTTTAAGGGGAAAAAATATGCCTTTGCTGGTATGTCTTTGTTGTCTCTGCTGGTATTTGGATGCTTTCTCAGGGTCAGGAAGGCCACCTCCCTGAAAACAACTGGTGCCATGTCCTTGCACAGGTATGGAGACAGGGGCTACAAGGGGCCTGGGCAAAGACGGCCCCTGCATCCTATTTCATGTGCAAAAGCAGATCATCCTCTTGGAGTTGATGTTGTTTATTACACTTCTTCTGAAGAACAAGGTTGATTTATTTTGATACTGATTTAATTTCCCCTCCATTTTTTGTCAACTGCTTTCTGGTGAAACCTGGGAGTACATCTCCAGCAAGCCTCTTTTTTCCTCTCCCATCTCCTAAGCAGGAGGGATGATTACTCCACGTCCCTGACATTGTAGGATGAGGCACAGATGGGGGCCAGGGCAGGCAGCAGGCAGGGGAACATGACAGGAGGAATCCTTTTAAAGGGGAGCTCTGATTCAGCAATAGAACCATGGATGCTTTAAGCAACATCTCTTGGACCTGCTCCAGGCTAAAATAAATAGCCAGCGTGGCACCAGCTGAAAATAGGCATGAAAAGCAACCAGAGAGAGAGAGACCAAGGCACGCAAGTGTGGTGCAACAACCATCAGCCCAAGTTGGTGCTTGCTCAACTGTCCACAGCAGGATGTCAATAGTAAGATGCATTTTCAAATGGAAACCAAACTCTTACTGTTGCAGATGTGGCTGTTGGTACTTCTTGCAGTGCTGGGACATGGCGAAATGCCACCACCACTGCTGAGTCTCCTCTGGGCTTGCCTCTCCCTACCTGGAGACCTGGTCTCTCTTAGGGCTGTGCTTTCAGGTCCTACAGCTTAGGAGCTGCAAGTCTTGCCACTGCAATGCTGAAGCCCTTTTGCAGACGTAGCCCTTGCAGCTCTGCCAGAGGCCCGTGGGAGGCTGTGCTGCGGCTGCTGGCCCCGAATGTCGGACTCACTTTCTCTAGCAGCTCTGCACATCCTCAGCTGCGCCAAGATCTAATTTCCTGGCCACAGACTGGTGGTGACGCTTGCTGTGGAGAGAAAGCTTTTGCCAATTTGTTATTAAATCACAGCGCTATTTATGCCAGCATTAGGCCATTTGGGGCTAAATGCACAGAAGAAGTTACGTACCCTGATTCTGCTGGACAGCCCGGGGTGGTGCAGGGAGAGGTGGGTCTTTGGGCACAAGTCTCTTCTTGCGTTGACTTGCATCCTCACCCCACTCAACCTCTGCTGCTGCCAGTTTTGTGGCTCCCACTCTTCATGTACTGGAAGAAGGCCTCTCGGGCTGCACTTTTGGATCTAGCAAATGAGGAACCACTGCAATGCTGAAGTCCTTTTACTGCTTTAGCCCTTGATGTCCAACTCACTCATCTTCACCCTACCTAAAGCTAACACTTCTGATAATGCTGCAACAGCAGAGAGCTATATACAAAATGAGCAAGTGTCCCAGTTTCGTTCCCAGGACACCCCTAAGCTTCCGGGCTGTGAGGAGCTGAGCTCTGGGGCATTGCAGGAGAGCACTTCCCCTTCCCCACCGACAATAGTGAGGAAATCTACCTTAAGCCACATCTCCAGCAGCGGTGGTGTACCTATCCTTATGGAGAAAGACGCTGCAGCTCCTTAGGGATCATAATCAGACTTTCAGGAGCAGTTAAAATAATGCAGGAAGGCTTACAAGCAGATGTGGTTCCTGCGCCACTTCTGCCAAGGCTCTGGTCCACAGACGTCAGCTGTGGAGAAATGTTTAAACCAAGCTGCAGTGCCGTATGCCCGTTGTTTGTACGTAAACAGCTCCTAAAACCATGAGGGGGAGTGTGTAGCTCTTTCAGAGCCGACCGGATGGTTCTCTCGCTTGACATGTTCTCTTCTTGAAACAACATCACTTTGTTGAATTTTGTGGCTTTTTATGTGGAACAACATTAGCTCATCCAAGTCTGTGGTTTATTTGAAAACGAAATTCCGGTAAGCTTTTGTACCATCTGGCAATGTCCAACCAAATTGAGTTTAGCAAGAAACTACTGCACACGTGTGCACAAACACATATACACATGAAACGTTGTAATCATCATAATCAGTAATCACTGGAAGCTTGCCATTGTCGGGGCAAGGGAAGGGGGAGGAAATCAGTGCCCTCTCCCAGCCATATGCCTTCTGTGGGCATTTTGCAAGATGTCCCCCCTGCACCACTTCTACCCCTTGCTTCTGTGGCAACGTCTTTGACGTGAACTTCCAAGTCGATCCAGATGTAAATCAAACACAGCTGGGTGAGCTGCAAGGCAGTGCGCCGTGTCAAATTCACAGCTGCTGACAGGTCATGGCACGGGTTTCAAAGGAGCGACTATGATTTACACCAGCTGAGGGCCTGGCCAGACACACTGAGGAGGAACTGAAGCATACAGGAGAAGTTCGAGGCTGGGGTGGTGACTTCTTGGTTGCTCCATGCAATAGCTGAAGTGGTTTGTTAGGTGGGACAAGCCCTGGATTCCCTCCTAGCTCCTCTGGTCCAGGCAGGTAGCAGGATACATAGCAAATTCTTGACATTGTGTCCATTCATTGCACCCTTCCTCTTCTCTTCCTCCCACATCTGTGCACACAGAGGCCTGCAACTGGCAAAGCTGGAAGGAGAGAAAATGTGGCCATTACCCATGTACACAGGAGACCACCAAGCACCCATCTGTCATCTTCTCCCCTGCTGAGAAAAGATCTTGCTGATCTCTTCTTGCTGGTATCCAGTGATAGGTTGTGTGGGAATGGTTCAAAGCTGCACCAGGGGAGGTTTAGACTGGACATAAGGAAGAATTTATTTACTGAGAGGGTGGTCAAACACTGAAACAGGTTTCCTAGAGAGGTGGTCAATGCCCCAAAGCTGTCTGTGTTCAAAAGGCATTCGGACAGTGCCCTTAACAACATGCTTTAACCTTTGGTCAGCTCTGCATTGGTTAGGCAGTTGAACCAAATGAACATCATAGGTCCCTTCCAACTGAAGCATTTTGCCTCATCTTTCTCAAGATTCCCCCCTTCTTCCACACTCAGCTGCTCACAGACCTGCATTAACCCTGCATGGCAACTGGGGCAAAGGAAAAGCAATGGCCAGGAACATGAGCTGGGACATGCAGGACAGTTTACTGTGAGAGCCAAACACAAAGTCCACTGGAGTCAACAGGCAGGTTTCTACTGACTTCAGCAAGCACAGGGTTCCTACACACATTCACCTCTACAAACTGGGGAATGGGGAAAAATATATGTATTGGCTTTAAAATAACCTTAAAATATAGCAGATATCTGCTTTTGTGAAAAAGCAATGGAAATCTAATGGATGAGCTCTGATGATGAGCCAGCACTGCTGAATGACTTCAGATCTGCGGAGGTTGTAGGCTCTGCCCTGTCCAAGGGCACTATTTCCAGCAGCAGCTCCATTTTTGTATCAGTCTATAACTGCATGAACAGTGACCTCAAGGAAGGCAGAGAATGGCAAAGGAAGGTGAGGTGCCCACAGTCCCAGCCTGATGGAGGCTGCTCTTGCCCAACCGGTGAGTACTGGGCTTCTTCCTGCACACCAGGTCACTGACACCATCTTGTCCCCTGTCCAGTCTATAGCTGCTAATAAAAGCAGGAGTTTGGTTCACCTGAGAATGTCTCTTAGGTTCCTTACTGGAAAAGTAAAATAAAATAAATTTCAGCAGTAAAGGAAGTGTTTCTAAAAGGTGGCCTCAGTGAGGCGCTGCACTGGCTGGGCTGCAGATGGGAGGCTGACACACTGTGATAATACTGCTCTAATTCTTTTTCTACAAGGATTTTTTTTTTTATATATATATATATATAGATTTGCCTCTGGCATATGCTGTACTAACGTAGCAGCTCTTCAAGTACCATGTTTTCTAGCGTATGTGTGAGTGACAGCACCTAAAAACAGCAGCTGTTATATAAATAAGGCTGGTGCTTCCCCTGCAAGTGCCGTGATGGCAGCGAGGAGCAGGTCCAGCAGAGCCTTGGGGGATGATGTCCCTGCCCCAGATGGAGGGTGATGAAGTAGAGGACAACCCTCAGAGCAGCCTTGGTCACCACTAACCTCACGTCCACATCATCCCATCCATCACAGACTGTCACCTCCCTGGGGCAGACGCTGCTGCATCTCAGCTGTTCATCACCAGTGGTGCTCCCCGTCACTGTCATCCTGTAATACAGCAAATAGGTAAAAAGAATAACCAGTCTAAAATATGATTTTTTGGCATCTCACCATTATTTTGCCAGTGCTGTGTATAAGGATTAAGGTAGCCATTGTTTCAGAATTATGTATGCTGTATCTTAATGAGCGGCTTAATTGTTTCACTTAGCAGGAGATGGCCAATAAAGTATTAAGAAGCCAGATTTGACACTTGGTTTCCTTTAATATTAAGATGCAAAAGTCTGATTTGTACTGCCTGTAAATTTGCTGTATCTCAGCATGCAAATACTCCTGAATAATTTAGGCTTTCTTTAAGAAAGCCTGCGATATACCCAGAAAAGATTAATATTCAACAGACATCCATCATCTAAGTAAACAGGTTTTTTTTCTAAAACTATATTGAGTTCTCATAAATTCCCTTAATGGAACAGAAGCCATCCTGGCTCTTGTTCATGAGGTTTGTCTCTGTCTCAGTTTATTTTATTTGGCCAACCTTGCCTGCATAAGGCTTAAAAACATTTGACCCCTTGAAAGGATGAGGGGATGTTCTTCAAATACTTACCCAGGCCCAAAAAGAAAATAAAAAGAAGACAGCAGGAAAATTGTGTTTGAATTAATAGGAGATGGAGATGGTCACACCACATGGTCATCCCTAGGTTGATACGGCTTTGCTCATACACTTGCTTGCTTTTGTGGACAGCAGCAGTGGAAGGACCGATGGTCACTGCAGCACTTCCAGGCCATACATTGCACATACTTGCAACTTTTCTGCACATTATAGCAGGGCAGTCAGGTATCAGGACTCCCACATTTCCATTTTGACTATGACATTCACTGAAACCTAAGAAACAGAACTGAAATGTACTGTGCTTTAGGCTCAGGCACCAGCAAGAAAAACCTTTCTCTCTCTCTGATGCACCTACTTCTGATATACCTATAAGAAAGATGATGTGAGATGGTGTCAGGAAGGGTGTGTGACTTACCCATAACAAAGTGGGTACGAAAAGAATTACTAGGCTGGGATTATAAAATAAGCATCAGCTTTGAAATTGGTGTCTCTACCCATAAACCAAATGTTTCTGGTTGGAAACAACCAGCGCAAAGTAAAAATGGGCCACAGTTATGAATTTTTGGCAGAAGCTCAAGTTTCTCCAAAGTCTGAGGTGGTCTGAATCAGGTAGCACAACCCTCCCTCGCAGGTGAGAACCACCTCCGTGTTTTGAACCTGGAGCTCAACTTTCTGCAGGTCTGGTGTGTTTAGGTATCAGCCTTTGGCTCGCACACCTTTTAGTTTTGCCGCAGGCCTAGCAAAGGATGAATTTCAGAGTATGAAGTCACGGAGGTAGACATCAAGTCACAGCAGAGGAGAATTAAGTCTCTAAAAACTATTATTCTAAAACTAAACGCTCAAAACATTGTTATGGATGGTAACTGTAGAGGCTGAAGGGAATGAATCTCTTATTAGAAATGTTATAGTCACAGAGGGAAATTCAGGCGAGCGGTTCTGATCTAAATGATGCTGCTCGGCACTTTTCGGAGAAGCAGCCAAGTTTCCTTAATTATGGGCTGACCCTCAGAGCATCTTCAGCCTCAGTGTCAGGCAGTTGGGCTTCCCAGGACAGTGCTTGTGGATATGATGTCTGTTTGGAGAACCCAAAATTTCCCTGGAAAAGCAAGTTAAGCCCCATTGCTTCATCCTACCAATCCTCGGTAATGTGAGACATTTCTTGCCCAGGGCATTCCTGCCCAGTGTCTCCTGGTCTGGGTGGGAGCGGGCAGCCTGGCAGTGGGTTGAGCTGGGTTGGGAATTAGAAAGGATTTGAAATGAGGGGTCAGAGGGAGTCTGGAAAGTGCTAAACCACTGTTGGTCTATATTTGGAGAACACTTGCTTTCATTTGGACATAAAGCTGGTTGTAAGAAAAGGGACTTTGGGCCAAAGTGGTGCTGAGGGTTTTATTTTCTCTCCCTGAGTGTGAACATTGATGTTTCCACAGCTGTGGGCAGGCAGCAAGGGGCAGAGAGCTGCTGCCAGCGCTCACGTTTCCATATGCTTTATTGGCTCCATGTTGTTTCCAAATACAACCAACATCGGAGGGTAATTTGAGTGCCTTATTATTGCTAAAGGAAAGTGCCTACATAAAACTCATGCTTCACAGTAACGCTTCATCAGAGCTGCGTTGCTCTTGTTGGTCCATCTCTAAGACATGGAGGCACCCATTCCCACCAACCCTGATGCCTGTTAGGAGCCCCAGTGCCTCTGGGGATGCAGGTCCCACTCCCAGCTCTGGGACACACGGAGCCCAAGGTACCCCAGTTTCCCTCACATCCATGGGGGCCAGTGCACCCGGCCAGCCCCTGGGAAAGGTGATGTCCAAGAGCACACACGCCTCCACCTATCTTGGCTCCATTCAATCATGGGACAAAACAACCATGGGTGTTTTTCCAACCTTCATCCCTTGTCTTGACGTTCCCATACGATAAAAACCTGCCTAAAGCACTTGAGTTTTATAGGACCTGAATATCACTATTTTTCATGGCTGTGGGTGTGAGGCAATGGATGGGAAACTCCTCATGAGCCACCACCAATGGAGGTATAAAGAAAATCTCTGGGAGCATTTTGGAAGCCAGGGCTTGGTATTTCGTTGAAGTGCTGCACATGGCAGGAGGGTTATAAACACAGCCACAAAAGACATCCCAATGTCTAGTCCCCTCATTTCAAATTGCAAAGTCGGTAAGACTGTTTATTTCAATAAATAGTTGAGGAAGTATCTTCAATCAAGTGACAGCTCATTCCCATTCTGCAATTAAATTTGAAGCTTAATTACTATTGTGTAAGTCAATGGCATAGAGAGGATTATTACAGGAAAATCCTCAGGGATGCCAAGACTGGTGCAGAGAGGTGGAAGGGAGAGTTCAGCGTGAGCTCCTGTGGCTGTGCTATAAAACTGAACACTGCTGGGCTGTGCTGGTCCTGCTGGTCCCGGACTCCAGCCTGTGAGGCACAAATCAAACATCAGTCATGCAATTGCCAAGAGCATGTGCCTCCTCCCTGCAAAGGGAGGTGCAATGATGCATGCAAGCGGGTAGTAGCCCTGAGAAAATCAGTGCAAGCTGGACATCAGCTTCTGGGACTGGAGTAGGCACTGCTCCCTGCTACATCTTTGGGTTGCACCCTTACCTGGCCACACTTTCCCATGCCAGAGCACGGCTGGGAGCTGACAGGCGGCTGTAGCCGTGGGTGGAAACTCCATCACAGACCTGCATTTGCATGCTATTGGCTAATTATCCTGACGGGTTGCTGAGCATCTTTTCTCCCCTGGGAGGAAGGTTTCTCGAGCTGCAGCAGAAGCGCACAGCCGTGCTGGGCTTTGCCGGAGGGAGGCAAATCCCTGGCACCGGCAGAGCTGAAGGCCTCCCAGGGTGAAGGACCACCCCTCCCCATTGCTCCCCTAGGACAAGGTCGGACATGTTTGCTGATGTCCAGCTTGCAGCTGTTTTCCCTTGGCTCATCTCTGGTTACTGCCTGAGAGCTTCACTTCATCCTTACAGCTTCCAAGTCCTTCAGCTGCTTCTCCTGTTTGTACGGAAGAGAAAAGGGACCAAACCCTAAACTGTGTGTTCCCAATCCAGGGGACAAACAAGAAGAGCATCATCACATTTATTTGGCTTTTATTTGACGAAATAATTAAAAAAAATAAAGCCTAAGTTTTGGAGAACTTGGGTGGTAATCTAAAACATGGGAGTTCAGATGGGACGCTGCTGGGATGGTGCAGTGACTGTACCTGGCTCGAAGCCTCAGTGCAGCATAAGCTCAGGGCACTTTTGACCATAATGCACTTCTTGTTGGAAAGTGGGGATGGCTGGGTTTTGGGCTTTTTTTTCCCTATTTGAATTTGTTTGTGATGTTCAAAAGCAAACGTGCCCCTAAACCACCCATAGATAAGTCTAAGATAATTAATATACGTCTTACCAAAGAAAACTGGTACTGATGGAAATACTTTTCACATACACAAAAATCTCTGTTATAATGCAACCCAGAAATCACATTATAATTTCCTAAAAAATGATATCTTTCCTTTATCCTCCTTGCCAAGTTATGTTCTGTTATATGCCTCTTGTCGCTGCCTTGCCTTTCTAGCTGCCCGTTCGTGTTCCAGGTATCACAGCTTCATGCTTATATTTCTTCCCTGCTCTGCATGAAGTAATGCCATGATTGCACAAAGCAACAGGTTTTCATGAGCCCTTTACCTTCCTGCTTTGAGTTTCCAGCATGAAAAAAACAAAAGAAACAAAACAAAACAAAAAACCAGCAAGGTTTACCACACCACTGCTGGTGCCTGGTGGCCAGCAGCACTGTGTGCTCCACATCCTGCTTTGTCTTCATGTGTGCCAGTAGGCATGCAATGATCTCCCCAGGTGCTGGGCACACATCCTATGGAAGTGGACTTATACTCCCGAAGTCTCTTCTTCTCTGAGTGGGGCAGCAGCGAGCACTGCAGCTTCTCCTCACTGCGCTCTCAGTGGACTTTGATCTCAGTGCTGGGGACCACCTCCAGACACAAGAGACCAGCCCAGGCCCCATTGTCTCCTTTGCACTTCATCCACTGCCAAGGAAAGTGCCAATTGGTGCCAGCTGTGTTGGACTACTTGTTGCAAGGCCGAGAAGGGACCTGGATCCAGCCCCCCGCTCTTGTTTTCCCTGTGTGGCATCTGAGTTCCTGAGTCTGCCCATTGATGTCCAGGGATTTCTTTAAAAATAATTTAAAAAATCCTTGTTCAGACAGCTTGATGTTCAGTGCCCTGTTTTATTTCATATGCTTGAAATGTAATAGATTATTATTAAAATAATGTAGTAATAACTCTCCATACTATGAGGATGCTGAGGAGCCAGAGCAGTCTGACTTGGGGGATTTGCAGCCCTTTTGCCTTTCTTCGCTTACTGGTCCCACGGCTGCTTTCTGAGTCTACCACAGCTGGCAGGAGAAAATCAAGAGGCATCTCCTAAGCAAATACTTCTGTGTTTCAGATGGTTGCCACGGTTAGGGTGCCACAAGAGGAAGCTGTCTGAGATGCCACCAAACAGCAGCAGCCCGTTTCCCAGCACAGGTTAGTTTGTTTAGCCATCATTCCCAAATTATAGGGACCTTTGCTTGGGTTTAAACCATCCTACAGGACTGAGCTGGTTAATATATTGCCCACCGTCTCACCTCCAACATGCTGGTGAGGGGTGTGTAGGTGTGTTCGGGCCAGATGGGGGATGTCTGTCATCCTGTGAGATGTCACTCTCAGCCTTGAGGTGCATTGGGGTGCACTTTGGCACCAGGGTACCACGGCCAACCTTGGGTCTTCCTGGCCTGTTGGGGATGCTGGTGGGTGAGTAGGACTTGGGTGATGCCACTATAACCTGGGGTGGTTTGAGCTGAGGCACTACAAACTAGTCTTGTTTCTAGCAAAAGGCGTCTTATCTTCAAGGCCACAGCTCTGCATGGAGTCAGGCAGAAAAGCTGGAGGTGGAAAGATTTTGCTATGAAATGGAGGACAAAGCAAATGATTTTATTTTATTTTTCTGAAACCATTGCTTCATCAAACAAAATCGCTTTTCCTAACCTGTCAGTAATTCCCATGGCAGCCACTTAGCTCTTCTGGATTCATAAACGGCACGTGGAAAACACTTTAGCCAGTCATCTAGCCATAGTGTATTTGTAATTTATAGCTTACTTCCTTAGAGCCCTGCTAAGTCATTAAGCAGCCTTGCAGCTTGAGCAAAGGTTGAGGAGGCAGGAAAATCTGAGATGGGTCATTTGCTCACGCACTGGTGACCTGAGAAAACCAGTTGACCTCCTCGTGCCTTGGGCTGTGGGAGCAGCCACAGGGAGCCGGGTCCCCTGCAGAAGTCGGGGCCTTGATTGGCTTCAGCCAAATGCAAGTCCTCAGCCCCGGTGCCAATGTGCAATGCACAGCCTGGGTGTCCCAGAGCCAGGACCTCGCGGAGCTGCAACCATTCATGCTCACTTGGTAGGGGTGCCAGCCTCGAGTCCTTGGAAAGACTTTTAGAGATTTTAGCGTGCTTCAGATCAGGACTCGCTTACTTCTCTCCAGTGTCTGTCTGGCTTCTGAATAGCTTGTGTAATAAGTTATAAATGACAATTAAAACATAAAATGAAGAGGGGACCAGATGGCTCCAGGCAACATTTAAAAATACCAAGACTATTTCTAAATGCAGATCACCAGATCCAAAACAGCCCTGGGCAGACTTAGATGAAGGTTATTTGCTGGCCTGGCTGAAAAGACATGTGTGGTCTCAATCAGTTCCCAGAAGATGCTGTTAAAATGACATTTGCTGGCAAAGGCAGGAGGGAGTCCCGAGGACACAGACCTTCACTCCTCTCTTTTAATGGAGTTGCTGAGGGTTGTTGGGTGAGCAGTTGCAAAGACAAGTTGGTTCGATGTCCCTGTTTCACCCTGAGGAAGGCGAAGTGCTGCACTAGAAGTTGGAGCAGGGGAGAGGAGTTGTGTGGTGTCGTGGCTTCCCAACTGTCTTCTCCTAAGGATGTGGCTGCTCACACAGTGGGTATTACTGCTGTGGTAACCAGCAGTGACAGCACTTCATTCCCTCCTCTGCCGCCTTACCTGGCATAATTTCTACCTTCAAAAATTTGGCCAGGTGGGAAAGATTACAGAGACCCCATAAGATAATTCACCATTTGACTGGGGAAACTGTGGTCGTGAACCTTTGGCTGAGGAAAGGCCATTGGAAAGGGAGCTCTCACCAATAAAACTAGGCAAAACGAAAGGCATTTCCAGAAAAAAAGAGATGACCTGACACCACAATACCTGCCTAGATTCAGTGTTGGTGCAGCTGAGCCACGTTCAGTCCATGAGACAACTTTCTGCATATCCTCCTTGCCTTGAAGGTGATGAGCCTGGTGGGTAGGTGGGTCTGCCTCTACAGGCTCCGCAGCCAAACACCCCAGACACCACACAAGGCCAGGTGTTTAGAGATGTGACTTGCTATTACGATGTCCATGCTGCAGAGCAAGCTTCACAACCAGTGATTGTGTAAGACTGGAGACTTCCCTCTCCCGGAGAAATGGGAAACAGCATGGCCCATGGGGAACCAGGTTCGTCAGACCTGGACGTAGGACATTTGAGTCAGATGAGAAGCAGATTGCAAATATACCCCACGCCTCACTCACATGAAGACTTCCAAGCCAGGCAAGCTACCTTCTACAGCTCTATGCCATAGTTTACAGAGAAGCACTGGATAAAGCTCTATGGTCTGCACTATACAAGATGCTCGAGTAGATGATCACAATGGCCATTTTGATATTTCTAATTAATAGTTCCTTTTTGCCATGTTAAAAATAAGCCTGATTATCATTTGCTTTTGCTTTTCTTTTTTTGCTCTCTTGTGCACGCTTCCACCTCCCACTTTCAGCTGAGCCCGGAAGCAAAAGTATCATGTTACTATGAGAGAAGCTAGTTTTGTGGTATTTCCATCCCATCCAGAGCCAGGAAACACAGGCAATTTTGCAAGACAGCTTGTACTCAGTAAATTTCCAGCTCAGTTTATATTTCTGTATTTATTTAGATTTGTGCTAACCACGTAAAAGAGCACTCATCCCAAGTGAGGTGCTGTGGACAAAAAAAACAGATTTCATAGACCAAGGACCCTGAGCAACAGGATTTTCACTGGACCAGTAGCTGCTGGTTAAGTCCTCTCTTCTGAAAAGACACCCAAGATTGACAAAGACATGAACTTCTGATAACACCAACATTTCACAATAACTCGAATGTAAACTTTTAGTAAATCCCACCAGTAAAATCACCATTTCTGACGACATTTTCTGGTACCCTTGAGACCTTCCCTTGAACTTTCCTTCCTTCCCTTTCCTTTTCTGCATGATAAATTGTATCAGTAACACATCACATTTACAACTCTCAGTCTTTGGCTAGGTGCATGATACACCCTCTAGCATCTTCCCATGTCCCAGTTGAGCAACCAGGGACCTGGGCAGATGTTGACGCTTGCACGGGAAGAGCATGACGGCTCCAGGGACTGAACTCTCCTCTCTTGACTCCTCTTCTCCTTCAGCAGCAAAGTCCTGCCACAGGCAGAAAAATCTGCATTTCCCATGGGATGGCAGCGCTCACAACACCAGCTGCTCTGCTTGTTTAGGTCTGCAGCCAACCCATCCTTATTTCTTCATGCCAGTGTTCCCAAATACCCTCAGGTTGAGTTGTGTGTGCGCAAACCACACACGCTCATACATAGCACACACACCCTCAACTCTTAAAACAGAGAGCTGAAGGGTTGGGAGGTTTTCTTTGAGACACGAAGAATTCTGCTGTCTTTATCAAATTAGGGTGAAAAGTTTCATGCCAGATAAAGCCACTGTTACAGCTCCCTGGTGGGCTACAAATGGGCCTGAACAAACCCCAAAGCCAGCAAAAGTCGACTTGGAAAATGAAACCCAAACCAACAAACTCTGAGCCAACTGCCATCGTCCAACACCAACTCAAGACTGAAAAGGTTGAGGTTTTTTTAATGCTGTTTCAAAGTCGCCCTCTGCTCTGCTGAACACAGCTGTGGGTCTCTGCAGCAGTGCCCAAGTTAAGAAAGTTCCGGGGTGTTTCATGCCATAATGCTGGCGGGGCAGGGAGGAAAGCGCAAGCAAATATACCCTTATATTTTTGGTAAGAGAGCAAATGCTCCTAGGAGAGGATTGTGAAATTCAGGTTGACACATCACATTGAAGGCCATTACACAAAACAACGATGATGTGCCAGAGTCCACAGTTTATGTGGCAACTCAGTGTCACTGGGAACAAAGCCTATAGAGCATGTTGCAGACTTTGGGGGCCAGAAGGGAATATTTTATAAAGGGATTTGAAGCCCTTGAGCTGTAACTGGATCCCCACACGGCTCTTGCCATCTGGATGAAATTGTAGGGTTTTGAATGGGAGTGGGGGGAGACGCCGCGACAGGGTCCACATAAAGCAATCCCTCAGTTGACCCCACAGTCTTCCACGTGGGTGTGAGCACTGCCTTGGCAAAGGCCATGTGGCTGCTCCCCGCCATCAGCCGTGGAAGCAGCCCCGGTCCCTGCTTCTCAAGACAACGGCATGGGTGCGACAGTGCCCTCGTCCACCGCAAGCCACCGCCAGGCTGGGGCTCAGCCTGGCTCAGGCAATGGATCTCAGTTGGCTCCCACCACTGGGGCATGGTTTTCTTCCAGTGGATTAAGTGAAAATTTGGAACAGAAGCCGTTCATCTCTTCATATCAGCTTTGCCATCTCCACAGTTTAACAGGCTATAGACGGCTTCAAACTCCAGCCAAGGAGTTGAAGATTGTGCAATAATTTACCACAAGCAGGGCTGTTTAAAAACTCCTGCTTGTACCCAGTCAAGATACTGAATGTGTTAGTCGACAACATGATATACAACATTGAAACAGAGTTATTAAAGTCATAAGAACAAGACACTGCCAGTTTAATTGTGGTTCTACAGATTTAGTTTATTGGTTTGGTGGTTCTGGCTGTGCCCAGGTCTCACCTTACCTGAGCAGCAGTGGATGAAGATGGAGACATGGGGAGAGAGATGGCAAGAGGCGGGAGTCATGTAGTAAGAAATCCATTGGACAAAAAAAAAAAGATAAGGCAGGGGGGTAAATGTTGACAGTTTCAGCAGCGTTGAAATAGCAAAGTTACAAAAAGTATTTTGTCTTGTGCCTTGCAGCTTCCTGCTTCAGACTAAAAAAGTACAGCATATAAATAGAGTGGGCAAATGTGAACCAACGATAGCAATATACTACTCCACATTTAAAATCCCAGGAGCTCGAAGTTCTTTTGAGTCATTTTGGACAATTTTGTGCAAATACGGGACGTTCAGTACAGACACCTGCAACCAAGAGTCACGCTGCCGGTTGCTCCTGCAGGCATCCTGGGACAGCAGCGAGGTTAGCAGCCTTAAATCTCAGTTTTCTCTACTTAAAAATAAACTTGGCAGCCCTCCCCAAAAAACAAGCATGCTCTTTCCAAAGAAAACATCCTTGCCTGCAGATGCTTTTGTCACAGCAGCAGCAATGGTGGAAACAGAGGAGCCGAATTCACTCGTAGGCCACACCAGCACGAGCCTGCTGACGTCTGCATAGCTGATGCCAAGGGAGATGTTTGCTCCCTGAAATGCCTTTTGAATTAAAATGTACCTTTGGGGAAAATGTTTTAAAAAAGAGAAGCCGCAGCATTAGGTTCTCAGTTTTGTGTGCGAAACTGCTCCTATTTGGGCTTAGGAGCTTAATTCTGGTTTGGGGGCTTTTTGTTTTTAAATATGACTATAATCTTAGGTTAAAAGTTTACGTATGAAACCCTATTTTTCTCTTAGGACATATTTTTTGCAGAACGATCTAAGAAACCTGGTAGCAAACAAGCTCCTTTCTATTTAACCTTAAAGTCACACTAGGGAATAGAAAAGATCATGAATTCTACTGAAAACCTCAGCAGGCTGGTATAACAAGTGCACAGAGCAACAACATGCTCTTTATTAGGATTTTTTCTTATTAATTAACTAGCAGGCTTTTTCTCACTAAGTGAGGCCTCATGCTTTTCCTCATAAATATTGACTTTCTGTAATAAACACAGCTGTAAAAAAAAAAGGCGCACTTGTATATCGTAGCTCTCCTGTCACAGGTTTGTAGGGCACTTCCTTTTTTACAAGACCACAGATTTCCTCAGCCCGAGTTGTCTCAGTTGAGAGAGACAGTGGTTTGGGGCTGTTTGTCTTCCTCAATCCTTTCACCTAGAAGAGAGGGGAAAACCCCTGGTCTCTCTTTTCAATGTGCTACTTGAAGGAGCTACACTGAAAACATGAAAAAAATAAAGAAAAATCCGCAAAGCACCAAAAAACTCTCACACACAAAAGCCCACAGCCCAGTAAGAGAAGTCACATCAAGTCTTCAAGCCTTTAATCTCTGTATTTGTACCACTTGAGGGCTGGATTTCCACAACTGAAGTCTTGGGCTGGCACTGGCAATGTGTGATGGGCAGCAAGAAGCTCCTAAGCACCACCAGCAGCTATGTCTTCACAGGCCATTGCCTGGTGGACAGACAGATCCCCAAGATGGGCAGGCACACAAGCGTGTGTACCCCATGCTCTCTGCTGCTTGTGAGTGTGGCCTACTGACGGCCCTGGTGGGACTGCCTTGCTGCTCCCCTGAGGGACACGAGGATGGGATGTCACCCAACCTTCACGGAAGGTGGCAATTCAATCCATTCTCCTGAATGAAACAATTTGTTCCTGAAATAAAATAAATCCTCACTTTCATTGCTGGATTCAGCCCCTGTCCATTCAGGACTGTACTGATGACATCCGCTTTGTCGCTTAGAAGAAACGGATGCATTCCCACAGCCACGTCTCCCATGCAAGACAACCAACCTGGGTGGGTTTCCCAATGGTCTTCCATTCAGCAACACACATTTCCCTGCACCCTAGCACCAAGAGTGAGACAGACAGACGTATATAAAATGACACACTTTATTAAAAGTTACATTCAGCAGCAATGGACATATTTACTTAAGTAGATCTTAACTGTCAAGGAGCTTATAATTATAAATCCCTCTAAGGCATTAAAAGCTCTTAGATGTTTTAACTTCTTTGCAGTCATTTCATATAAATAGGTAAGGTTTGATGCTTGCCTAAGAAGAGGATACCCCAGCTGCATTAAACAAAGATAGACATATAAATATATGTATAAAACAATGATTTTTGTTATAAACTCACTGATGGGGATATTTCACAATCCTTAAGGCTTGGGCTCTGGCCCTACAACTATTATTCACATAAGAAGTCTCTTGTTTAAGTTACCGCGTGCAAGGGTACGGACTGCTCACACGGATGTGAGCAGGCCAGGGCCTATGTTTTGACAGAATCAGCAAAAATGTCAAAAAGCTCCATGAAATACATTTACAATCTGTGCAAGTAGCATCACCTACTGTTATTGATTATGGAGGTCTCTCTCAACAGCAGAAAGGCACTGTGGGAAAGGCTAATCAGCATCTCTTAGCTATTAGTTTTGGATGCTGTAGTTCTCCTGAAGAGTAGTATTTGGGCTCTTGAGCCTTGGGGACATCGTTTGGGGTGCAAGCCAGAGAGAGCACCAGCAGCACGCAACTGCAGACCTGAGCTCAGGGCACAAATGCATTGAGTCTCAAGTTTTCCAGCTCCAACAGCAGAAACTTCCCTTGATGTGCAGCTGCTTTTTCCAAGAGTAAACAAGAAAAGTACCAACCACTTCCAGTATTAGCCAAACGCCCACCACCCACCTCCCAATAAATTTATCTTATCATTAAACTGTGCTTTATGTCTCTTATAACCACATGTGTGAGGAAGAGGAAATTGCTGTTGAAACAGAAGTTGTGACTAGATCTGAGGAACTGCATAAACTAATTTGAACTAATTTGAACTAATTCAGTGGCAGGGTCTGATTCTCTACCAATTTACTGCTGACTTTATGTCTGTGTGCAACTCTGTGATGTACAATAGCTCTAGTCAGAGAGGCAAATCTGGCTTTATTTTACACTGGTGGTTGGTTACTGCATGGCATGTGGCTGATGCAAACTCCCAAAATCAACTCACTGCAAGTCCCTTGGTGCTGAACCCTAATTGGTACCTTGACATCCCATCCTCACCAAGAGGCAAGGCCTAAGGAAGGGGTTTTCACCACCACAGCAACACTGGAGCAGTAGCATCGCAACCTCATGCACTGTAAGCGTAAAGGAAAGGGACAGTCCAAGCTTTATTCCTAAAATATCTCAGTCATTCACTGAAGACAAGTGCATTTCTGTATTCTGCTTTGACCTAGCAGCTTTCCTACCATCAGCTCCCCATGCCACAGCCACATCTGCTCTGCTCTCCAAAGCCCAGACTCTTGTCTTTGGAGTGGAAAAGATGACTCCAGCATTGGAAGCAAACATGCAGCATCGACCAGCTCAACCCAGCTCCCGTTGCCTCTAATTGGGAAGCAGCTGAAGTTTGGCTGCAGCGAGGCTGCAAGCCCCACACCAGCAGAGGAGTGGCAGAAAATTCAGTCTCCCACTGCTCACTTTCACTGGCCTTGTGCCATTTCCGATAACCACCCCTCGCTCTGCACCTCAGCACATGGAGGCAGGGCACCCGCTGGATTTGGGAGAATTTCCTACAGGAAGAATAGACCCTAAATCTGGAAATGGCCATCACCACTCGTGACAGGGATGCTCTATGGACTAAAGGAAAGTCAAGAGAAAGGGATTTTCTTTCTGCAAAATACATAAATCCCTGCTTTCCACACAGTACTTTTGAAGCCAATGGAAAATCTTTTAATGGTAGAAGAATCAGACCCTAAAGTATATTATTCTTATCTCAGCCACCTCACTGGCACAAATGAGATGGCTTCTAAGAACAGGTTTGAATTTGGGATGAAGAGAGGGAAATGCCCCTTCCTCCCCTTTACTCTAGGGCTGTTGGTTTAAGTTGTGCCTTAAATAAGACAACATTTCTTCAGAGAGAAACTAGAAATAGTGGAGCCAATAGTATTTTCACCTTTGATCAAAATGGCTTTTATAACAAAATGGAAATGTTACAGGGGGAAAATAATTGCAAAGATATTTTGGTTTACTCCACGTAACTGAGGTGCATTTTCAAATGCACCAAGGACAATCAGGTAACCAAAACCCACTGAAAATGAAAGTCAACTGGGATCACAATTCTCCCATTTGCACCTCAGAAATCTTCTCCTAAGAGACAGAAGAGCCCCTGTGGGCTCTGTGGAAACCCTGTAACTTGTCTTTTAAAGCCATCCCAAGAAATACAGGATACAGCAGAAACCTGCACAGCTGACTTGGCTGCAGACTTTCAGAGAGCCTGGAGCTGGAAGGAGCTCCTCTGGCATTGCCCCCAGTCCCCCATCGGCCAGGCCAGTCCTGCAAGCCCCTGGAAGCAGGGAGAGCAGGCAAAGGCATAAGCTCATGATCTTTAGCTCAGAAGAAAGCTGGCAGAATATGGTGTTTATTTACTCAAGTCAACTCTCGCTGAAGATGAGTTTATGGAAGGTAATGACACCATTACAGCTCCATAGAGAAAGACATTTCTAAGCTTTTTAAAAAAAATAAAATCCCATACACGCTTCAAACTTCAGGTGTAATTTTTTTTTTCTTGAATCCTCCATTGGAACTTGAATTTAAAACACAGTTTAACTCCTCAGTATGTGAAATCTCACGGCCACATTAATAGAGAACATCTGAAGCCAGGAGAAAGAAATCACTTCCAGTTATGTTGTCAGTGTTATATGCATAACATCCCCACAGCTGTAGATCCATTGTGCTCCATGTTATAAATAAGAAATTGCATGGTGACAGCTAAAATTCAAAAGCATTAATGTTTCTCTTTGCAACTCTTTTTCTATTTTTTCCTTCTTTTTTTTCCCCCAGTCTTTTGAGGTTTCTCCCATTTCCCTCCTAGTAGAAGTTACTCGAAGCAACATTACTGCTTACCCAAGTGACATACTTACGGTAATTAAAAAAAAGTAAATGCCAAGCAAATATGTCTAATGTTGCTATTTGGCAAATAAGCCAGAAATGACTTCTATTGATTCTGAACCAGGCTGTCGTATTTGCATTAATAAACATTTCTCCTTCTTCGGCTCCTCTCAGTTATCCCAGTGCTTTAGGGAGACGTCAGAGGGCAGCTCTAAGGACGTGGCCAAACGCTGCCCCGATCTTGGTCACACACAGTGGCTCCCAGAAGCCATCGAGTTGCAGAGCACAAACGCAGCTGAGTCGGGCCCCGTGAGTGAATACAAACGAGCTCCCTTGTATCTCTCGCATTCTAGGTTGCGGTCCCTTTCAACCATGAAAAACAGCTACAAATTGTTCCCAGAGCTAAACCACTTAACATCTTGGCACTTGGTTGTTTTTAACTTTGCAACAATAGGCACTGTTCACTCCTCTCAATCTCAGTTTTTTTATTCTATAATAAAGCAGGAATACTGATGAAAGGCTAGTCACGGCTTCTCCCCGTGGTATCAGGGTGGTGGCATGTGATGATTCACATGGGGTGTGTTTGATCCAAGAAAGCCCAGCCTCTGCTTATTCTTCCTTTGTTCTGTCATCTAAGGTGGAAAGGCAGAGAGAGACGAGTTGAGATTTTTTTTTCTTTTTACTATTATTTAGCAGTCACAGAGCAAGATACATATAAGCAAAACAACAGGGAGTGGAATTCTTTTCTTTAGCATTGAAAATTACAAGAGATGCCTTTGAAGTAGGAGATTTGTTTTCTGCAAAGTATGGACATTTTATTCTCCTCTGTATGTTACTCTTATCCAGCGGCAGGTCTTACAGTGTATTATTTGCACTGCTGTCATGTTGTGTAGCCCTGCAGAGGGTCAGCATTTGCACTTGGTGCTGTACAATCACAGAATTAAGAGACAGTCCCAGCTGCAGAGAGTTTGAATTTAAGCCAGGAGAGAACAGAAAAAAAACCCACCAGGATCACAGAATCACAGAATCACAGAAC
>NW_010191471.1:0-23405 GCF_000695765.1 Mesitornis unicolor
CGTGGGGGCAGGAGAGCCAGGGCCTGCCCTCACCTTGCCCGGTGCCCTCGCCTTGCCGCTGCTCCCCCCCTGCGGCGTCTAAGGGCCGTCCCCGCCCGGGTGCCGCTGCCCCCTTATCTGAGCAGGATGGGGTTGTCTCTGCAGTTTCGCAAGCGTTTGGGAAACCGCAGGGACGCTTCGCATGGGTGAAGCTTTGTGCTCGGCGGCGTTTATGGGAACATCCCTGAGATGCCGCGCAGTGTGGTTTCCCGCTGTTGGTAGCGGAGAGTTCGTGCTGTGCTCTTGTCCCTGTTGGGCAGGACGCGTGTCAGCTTTCCTAGACTGAGATAATGAGAGTGGCTGGAAATTGGGTTCACCGAGGCCATAGATGCTTTCAGTTATTTTCATTTTTTTCCTACAGTGTACTACTGTGTCGGTTTGGATCTATGTAAACACTACACCTACACAGTCAGTTGTGCTTGCTCTGAGATTCCCTCGTAGCCCACAATGCATGTGCTAGTTTGCGACCAGACTCCCACCTGAAAAGAAGTGGCTTCCTCTGACAGTGCAGCTTGTACCTGAATCTGCTCCAGCTGATGTGCAGCCAGGCTGCTTCAAGTGATGCTGATCTTGAACAGTATGGACTCAGGCCAGCTCACAACAATCAGTCGCAAGGTTAGGACTTGGTCTTTATTGAGCAGAACAAAGAGCAAGAGACCAATGCAAAGTTTCTTCAGTATCAGACGTAGTTGTCCCTTTGGTCTTGTCTTCCTTCTGCTTAAAGTGACTGCGTCTTTGGATGTCAGAGGAATCTGCAGTTCTGATCTGACAGGGACATCTGTCTTTTAAATTAACTTATAAAATCTTGCCAGTTATTCACTGACTTCTGAAGTGGTAATCTTAGATGTTTGTTGTTTGGGGTTTTTTGTTGTGATTTTTTTATTAATCGGGGAATACCTACAATAGTTGTGTGACACCTGAGGCTGGGGGAGAAGGTGGTAGAGGAGAAGTTTCTGCAAGACTATTTAGACTAATGATTTAGAGGAAAGATCTTAACTGTTACTTTAGTCTTCCATGCTCACTGCATGTAGTCTGTATAACTTCGATAATGGCATATATGCAAGAAAGACAGCAAAACAGATTGCATTATTTGAAATCTGTGTATGTGCATGATTAATTATATTTTGTTACTTTTTTGGGGTGTATTTCAGACACAATTTGTTTTTAAACTGCTGTCATAAACTCCTTACATAAACTTATAAACATAAACTTATTCCTAAAAAAAAAAAAGTTAAGCACTTACATTGATATGAGTCTACAGCAGTTTATCACCAAAAAATTTTCTAGGACCAGTAACAAAACATGAAACGGCAATGAACTGACAGGTTTGCACTCTTAAGGCCCTCGTCTAGAATAAACAGTTCTTGAAAACACCAGACTTCACCTGCAAAACCCTCTCAGATAACCCTCAAAAGGAAAAAGGTAGACTTAGAAAGGTTGCTTACCTGAAGTGAGTTTTTAAGAGGAGATGTTTTAGTGAATATAGATAAGTTTAAGTCAAATACATAAACAAATGACCTAAATACATAAGTTAAATTTTCGATTTGCATGAGTTGTGTTTAGCTATAGCATAACAGTATCCTAATTACAGACCCTGTCCTACAGGAGTATCCTTGGGCAAAAATATTTTTTACATCCACCTGGAAAGGCATTGTTATTTCAGTCATAGTTTGGTAGTAATAATGGCTTTAGCTGTAATACTGAGTGAGGTAAGGAGTTTCCGCTAACCTCGCAGATTTGCTGACGCAGTTCTTGTAACACTGTGTTATCCACATGGAATTAGAAATTTTTCAGCTTTAAGACTTAGCTCAGACACTTTGCTTGTCTTAACAACTCTGTGAGTTTTTTATATTGTATTTCTTTATTTCTCAGTACAGTCTTGTATTTGATTTTATACTGTTACCACTGTGGAGGTGATTTGCTGTGATGTGTGAGCAAATTTAGTAGGAGGAATAGAATACCTTTAACTAGCATTACTTTGGAAGACACTAGAGTTAACCATCAACAGCTGCTGTAACTTAGGTGTACAAGAGCAGCACATCTGTAGAACATGATCCTTTTTAAGAAATAATGCAAACAGCTTTTTTAGCTAAAATATGAATTTATAGTTTTCGAGCTCAGTTGCAGGACTTCTCTTTCTACAGGCACAAACAAGTCGGTGATCCACACGGCATCTCTGACAGCTTTCCCGATGTGTGAAGTTGTTGGACAAATTGTGTTAAAATAGTATATATAGTATAAAGTGTGGTTTTGTTCTGTTTTTAAAGTTTCGTGTTTTAAATCACAACATCTTTAAAGCCTGTGGAAAGATGCTGTCTTTTATTGACTTGGGGTCTATGCAAGATTTATAACAAGCACAGGTTTGTTTTTCATGGTGAGAATGTGCCTGTTATTTCAAGTTATCTGCTTTCAAGCAAATTAAGCCTTGATGATTTGAGTTTGTATTTGAATGCCTGAATAACTAGCCTGATCCTTTAATCTGTACACCCAGCTATGCATATTAATGCTGACTGGAAGAAAATGAATACAGTTATGGCAGCCAGTTTTTGGACAGTACATTGAAAGAGCTGGCCATCATAAGGAGATGCCATTTGCTAGACTTTCTTGGAAGCATTTATGCCATCTGTCTTTAGAAGCTTTAATTTAAGTGCTCTAAATTGGCTGTGGAGAAAGTTCAGCTTTTTCTGCTGCTCTTGACAGAGGATTTATGATCACCTATTTAGTTGTCTAAATAAATGGTATGAATCCCCTTTCACAGAATTCCTTGTTTTATCTTCTGTATCTGGAATAATTTGAACCTTGCATGAGACAAGGGTACTAGCGTTTAATGGTTATGCTGCTGCTTTAAAGAATCTGGTATAGTGTAATTTTTGCTTTGGAACTCCATTCTGATGTCAATGTGAAATTCTCTGTCAATGTATACTTCTGACGTCTTGCCACCTGAAGTCAGGAGGCTGCAGTTGTGATGGTCTCTTTTACATTCTGTGCTAGCGTGTGTAATCAGTGTTGTACTTAGGAACAAAAGCTGTATTTACAGTCATTTCTTGTATAGCCAACACAGGTAAACAATTCAAAGCCAAAGTGGAATCACCTAAATGGACTGATCTGTGTGGATTTTGAAGATTATAGAATCATAGAATCTCAGAATGGTTTAGGTTGGAAGGGATCTTAAAGCTCATCCAGTCCAACCCTCCTGCCATGGGCAGGGACAACTCCCACTAGATCAGGTTGATCAAAGCCCTGCCCAACCTGGCCTTGAACACTTCCAGGGAGGGGGCATCCATTATCCATCATCTCTCCATTACAGACAGAATTCTCTTCTTCACTCTGCTGTTGCTTCTCATTCATACCTGCTGTCAGTACAGAGCATTTGGAAGCCTGGCTTTTTTGCAGATTTGTGCAGTGACATTTTCTTATGCTGGGTTAAAAGTGGCAATTTAATTCTCATCTAAATAAGTAGTATAGCCTGTATTCCACAAACTACTGTGATAGAGAGACAGATAACAGATGTTATATATATGTAAAATACCATCTTGAGAAACTTACCATCTGCATGAAAGATATTTGGGTGCGTGGGGTTCTTTTCTTCAGCTTTTTCAGATCCTTATTGGTACAATTTTACCTGTACTGTTTTTTTAGTTAACACATTTCTACTATGTGGCATAGTACTGATGTCCTGTTGTCACCTGGTGGGGCAGGAGCTTACTCTGCTGAATTCAGCATCTTCACGCAGTATTGTGTGCACATCACAGCTCTTGGCTTCCTCGTGGAAGGTGTTGAATTTGACTACTTGAATTGTTGGGTTAGGTTTTTTTATGACATTGGCAGTTCTTGTAATTGTTTTGTTCTTTGTAGCATACTTAATATTTCTCACTGCAGCTGGGACATCTAACACAAAGTAGATGTAAGCAGAATGACATGTTTAAAAGCATGTCTGTTGTCTGTGAATTGATTGTGATCTGTTATACTAACTGTAGTTGTTTGTCATTTGAAATGCTTGACTTAGATTCACAGTGACACATAGACTAAGGTGGGCGTTTAATTATTTCTGCATATCAAAAATATTAGATTTATGAGTTGATTGATCTTGGCAATTGGCAGATCTGTCAACTTTAAGAACTCATTTAAGTTACTAGTTTTGGGGTTGTGGGGTTTTTGTGGGTTTTGGCTTGGTTTGGGGGCTTTTTGCTTGTTTTGTGTTATTTTGTTGTTTTATTGGTTTTGGTTTGGTTTTTTTCCCCAAATATAATATATTATAGCAGTATTCCAATAATGAAACTTTTAAGCAGTTTTTCAGGCAAGACTAAAACCTTGTAATTGTGTTTTCAATCTTAGTGACTTTTCAAGAGGGGAATAATTTCTGAGTAAAACTAAATCAGTTAGAATCTCGTCAGGGATTTTTTTAAGTTTAGACAAACCAAAGAGGTTGATTAGTGTATCATGCTGTATGCTTGTGTACATGTTACTGTGCTACTTATTCTCTCCTTACTCTGAAATGAGATTAAATGCCTCACCCATTGGAAATAGAGCAGGGAGGGGGTGGAATCCTGTGTAACAGATGGGGAAATGAGGCTCAACAGCTTAGTGACTCCGTCCAGCATGGGGCCTGTTCTGGAGCAAGGAGATCAACTCTGATTTCCAGCGACCTACTCCAGTGGCTCCACCACAAAGTTACTGCTAGCTCATTCTTATCAGTAACAGTTACCATATGTTCCCTTTGATGCAAGGAACCCCCTGTGGTATGCTTGATGCTCCACTTAACTCTTTTTGGAGGAAATGTGCTGCCTTTTTTTAAATTTTATTTATTTCTTTTTTTGAGTGAAGCAGTTCTGTTTTCTGATACAATTTCTAGGGTTCCATTTAATTTATATTAATTTAATAAATTAAATTTACATTTAACATTTAATTTCAAGTATTTATCAGAACATGCTGAAGTATTTACAGAAGACGTGAAGAAATGGTACTTTCTTGTGATTTTAAAAGTGCAGCAAAACATAGCTTTGAAGAAGAGAATGTTTGTTCTGCATGAGCAAAAGGTGGTGGTTTTAGGATATAATCAGACCATAATGGATATTGTTTGTATTATTCCTTAAATAACATAATTGCCAAAATTAGTTACTATTAAACCTAGACTTGCGTGTTAAACATTGTTTTAATTTGATGGAGAGTCTTTCTCTTCCTGTCTTCCAGCAGTTGACATTTGTTGTACAGTCACCTTGGAAATCCTGAATTTTAGGAAACGGTAAAGCTGCACCATAGCTCAGTCTCTCTTCTTAGTAGAATTTATTAAAATAGCTAGATGGCAAAATTAGCATAGATGAGTAATGCTTTAGTTGACTTCAATATTAAATTTCAACCTTTGTCATTTCTCATGCAAAGCGATTCTGAGAATCCAGCGCATGTCTGAAAACCCCTGGCTGCATTGGAAGGGATTGCAGACGCAGCCTTGCTGTGCCCGGTGGGTGCCCTGGGCCTGGCACGTACTCCTCCCCTGTGTGCGCCCCAGTGCCCTTTGAAGGGGGCATTTTAGTGGGCCTGGGGTTGCAGGAGGCAGTGAAGGTGAAGCATACCTGCCTTCTGCAAATACAGTCTAAGTAATGAGATTTCTATACTGTCAGGTGCTACAGTCACTCTTAGGATAACGTGTGCGAGCAGAGAAGGAATCTCTTATTTTCATATGTGCAGCAATGGTTGGATATGTTGAAGTGATTTCTGCATGTGTGTTTCTTCCTCCTCTTTGTAGCAGGTGAACAGAGAATAGGTGGTGGTGTGGTTTTTGGTTGGGTGTGGTTTTTGATTTTTTTTTTCATTTTTTTTGGTTTTGCTAAGGCCTGAATTGATTTGTTAAGTGTAGTAATTTACCACCCATATAGGCAGGTTAGTAAATGAAAATTTCACTTCCTTGGGTTTGGTTTTGTTTTGTTTTCTGAACAAATGAACATACATGGTTGAACATACATAGTTTGGAGCTTGTTTTAGCTGCAAAAAGTGATTGACCTGGACAAAGATTTTTTTATGATACTACATGTCTGAGATATCAGATAATGCTACGGCACTTGTCTGAATTCAGAGAATTAAATTCGCTGAGAGCTGCAATCTTTTTTTTTATTGGTTTCCTTTTCTGGTCTGACTTGGCACAGGGCTGGACAAATGCCAGCATCAAGGAAAGCATCGCAGTGGAGGAAAGGGGATTGCTTTTCTGTATTGTTAAGCTATACTCTTGAGTCATATTAGATAAGAGGAAGGTAGTAGTATAAAGTAGTTAGGGTTTACGAAATCGCATCGTTAAAGTTGCACAAGTATCTTAACTTAAGGAAGTTTGGATTTGTACTTAAATGACCTGCATGTTAATGGCTTGTATCTAAGATTATATTCCTCAGCAAAGGGAGAAGTCGGTCAGCTTAGTTAATAAAGTTTAGAAAAAATTATGTGGAATTAATGGAACTTGAAATAACAAAGTTTTATATAAAAGAAATAATTGCTGTAGTTTTATCTTTCATAAAAATAAAGACTAATCTTCGGGGGTTTGGGGTGTGTTGTTTTGTTGTTTTGTTTGTTTGTTTAAAAGTCTAAGGAGTTTTCAATACTTGTATGTATTATTTGTAACATAGTATATGCAAAATGTATTGAATATATGCCATGAGAGAACAGCTACAGAAGTTTAAAGTGATAGCTCACTTCTGCTACTTACATATAATTTTTAATCAGGTCAGGATTTAGGTAAGTGCTTTGGATCTGTGTGGCTTCGCAGCTCAGGAGTTACGGCACAAGTCATTAATTCAGATCCTATTAAAGCCTTATATTTTAGTTAAGCACTGGAATAGGTTGTGAAAACTCAATTACTGAAGATTTAAGAAGGAGTTAGACATAAACGTCTTGTGAGTGACATTGTAGGAATAGCTGATCATGCCTTGGTACACTGAGAGAGATTGGATGACCTCTCAAGGTCCTCTCAGTCTATTTTCAACTATTTTTCTGGGGACCTACAAATTTTTTCTCAGGGTAGGTCGCTGCTGCTTAGAATAGCAAGTCTGAGCGTGTACAGTTCGAAAGGCTTTTATTGAATGGAGTTCCATGCGGCACCTTGTGTTGCTAACAGCAAATTTGGTAGGAAAGTTTTAGTGGGAATTCTCTATTCTGTGCTGCTTTGAAACAAGCCAGAAGGGTTGTTAATATATTGATTACATTGTTATCAACTCAAGGATCACAGGGTTCCTGAGCTTTATCTGTCAGATATTTTTATTATTTTTATTTTATTTGAGAGCCCCTTGAAAATGCTAGTGTAAGTGCTCAGATCTATATATGGCCAGTGTTTTAATGACTAAATAGTATATAATACCAAAAGCTCTTGCGTGTTTTGAAATTTTAATTTTTGGTATCCTAAACTTCATTTCAGAAAATTTAAAGGGAGAAAAGTGTTTTTGTTAAATCTTATAACTGTGCTTAAAAGTTGTTAGGTAAGCCTGGAAACCATTAAGGTATTACCTGGGAGAAGCTTTAGACTTATCCAGGTAATTTATTTAAATTATAATTCCAAAGCATAGTTAAATCATCACTTATGTTACTCATTGGCAAGTTATAACTTCTGGATAATGATTTTTAAATGGTGCGATTCAGGCCTCTTATCTTGTCTGCATATTTGTGTACTCAAAGCATCATAATGCACTGATATAGAGTTCATATTTCTTGATTTGTCCAATTGTTAAGTCTAACAATGTAACACTTTTTAATTATACCTTAATTGGAGATTATGGTTCTGAGAAAAGGCACCAATTACGTGGAAAAGTCAGTAGTTATGATATGCTGGAATCTGTTAATAGTATAAAAACTTATTGCTAACTTGTATGTTCAAGCCTAATATTAATAATTAGGAAATGTTGAGGTTAATGGTGGAAGAATTATACGAAAAACTGTAACTGCTATTAATTTCATAAGAGGTTTTAAAATAACTGACAAACATAGCTGGGTAAAAAGTTAAAACACTTGGCAGAGAGGCTACTTAAACATCCCAAAATAGTTCAGCGATAGTCTAAACACAAAGCAGAGATGTTTTGGGGGAGGAAGAAAAAATATGGTGGTGTCTAATATCGAAGCAGCTTTGAAGACAAGCTTATGTCCTTCAGAATAAAAATTATATTAAAACTGTAGGAGAGAACATAAAGTTCAGCAAGGTAAGTCCAAATTAGCAGAACTTTGATGTGCAAACAGAATGTGAGAATTTAACTACTAAGTTAAATCTAAAAACTTTAAGTGTATGCTCTCTGTAATGGGAAAAATGGGAAAAAGTGAATAATACAGGAAGCAACTATTTCTACACTCAGTATTTCAATTAACGTGGTTTAGATACCTGTAAAGAACTGTGTGGTGGGAATGATGAGTACATGACATTGTTATTAAAATAAGAGATTCTGCACCAAGTCAGTAAGTTCAGATTGCTCTTAGAGATGCTGGATGGTGTATTTTACGTACAAGAGTACCCATTTGGGTCTAGTGCTGTTCAGAGAAGTAGATGGGAATAGCATTAGGTTTATTGTGCAGGTGCCCACAATAGTACAATTTTGCCAGACTTCTGAGATGAATTGGATCTCTTGCAGTAAATGTTGGAACTATAATTTAAAACAAAGTAGAAAGAAAGTGACATTAAAACTGAGGATCAGTATATAGTTGTGTGTGGAGTGCAGTGTACTCCCTGCTTCACAAAAAGTGGATTGTGAGTGGGATGTGGGCTACATTTCTCGACGTACTCCTTTCTTAAAAAGGATTTACTATGATTGTGTTTTCTCAATACCAATATCCAAGTGTATGCCACTACTTGCTATCTCTTGGTCCCTTCCAGCGCAGTTATTTGTGGGCATGCATTACTGGTCAAGAAGTGAAATAATCTGATTTTTAAATAAATAAATAGCTCTTTAAACTGTCTCCTTTTTTGCCAAGAAAATCAGGTACTTGATTATATCCTAAGTTTTCAGTGGGTTTAAAGCTGTAATTTTTGACTGCTGGAAATATTGATGGTTGATTTCGTGTCCTGTGGTTGATTGTCTTTGGTGTCAGGGTTTCTGTTGGTTCATATGGGGACATTTGTGTGCCATCAGCCTGATGCAGGTTCTGTGGCGTTCGTCTGCGTTATGCTTAGTTAGGGAACCTGTAGGATCCCTTTTGTCTTCTCATCCATGTGCCTTCAGGAAAAGGTGCTGGAACCCAACTGTGTTTTAAGTACTCCCTTTTAGTGAAATGTGGCAACAGGCTTAAAAGCTTTTGTGAGTCAAATTTGTAGCTAACTAAACATCACTGCTTCCGCTAGAAAATAGAATAAGAAGTGGAATTTCAGTGGACTGAAAGAGTATTGTGTGGAAGAATATCACTTCTTTGGAAGTGATGTGCACCCTCCTTTCATGGTGTAAATTGTTTGCTGATGTGTTTAGGTGTAAATAGAAACTCTGCACACCCTTTCTGTTACTTTACTTACAGTCCTCTTATGCTGTTGTCTGAAATAGGTTCTACTTTTGGGGCCAGAGTACTGTAAATAACCGTATCTTTGATCCATTCTGCTTGCTTAGTGTCCACTATGGGAGGAGTGCAGCTGAAGAATAATCAAGGCCTAGAGCCTATGTCTTTTGAATTAGACCAATCTGTACATGTGAAGGATATATTCAGCCTTCTCTTATTCTGTGTTTATCAGACTTATATCTAAACCCAAACTGTTATGGCATTAAGACGTGCCCTTGGTTCTAGACAGACACTAGAGCCAGTCTATGCCCAGCAAAGCAGAACGTATTTCATTCGCTCACCTCTTAAGCGTGCTGCTGACCTCCTTGCTCCACCGTGGTTTAAATATTGCCACTTCCGATAGAAGCCATTTGGCTTTACATTTTAATGCCTAAGAAAGGCAGTATGCTTTGTAGACTTTCTGAATACGCAGCTGCTTTCCATTTAATAGTGTCATATACCAGCAAACCATAAATCATATATACATATTCTTCTTTACCTTACATGGCTCAGGCTCTTCTGAGGAAAAACTGGTTCTGCCATCTAGGGATTCCTTTAGCATAATCATTGCTTGGGTAGACCTATTTAAAAAGATCTTGCTAATCCAGTGATCTGGCTCAGGCATGACCGCGTGGCGCACATGCTGATTTCTTGAGTTTCTTCCTGGTTCCAGTAAGCGTGTTTGGAGCACATCGCTTGAATTCAACTGAAAAGTAACCAAAAGCAACGCAGGATTAAACAGGAAAACCAGATTGTACAAAGCAGTTCATTTGTGTTGCAAAAGTTTGTTGTTTATTTTTCTGGTATACTGATAAAATGTTGAAAAAGTAAAGGAGGTTAAGCATTAGAGCGTTTTTGAAAACAGTGGTTGATCTTGCCTTTTTGCCCTCAAAGAAAGGCTTGTCTCAAACTTCTGATCCTGTGTTCCACTTTCAGCTGTTTCAGTTGCCTTAAAATAGTAAACAAGAAATCTTAAAGCTTACTGCATAGTAAATTCTTACTTAACCTGTAAATTAATGTACATTATTATTCATTGGCATGATTGTTGTAGTAAGAATCGCTATTTCTAAAAATCTGCCTGTGGAGTGAGTTTAGAGCACATGACTTTAGTACACAAGTTGCCCTATTTTAGGCCCCAGAGTTTAGCCATCGTTAGCTGTTAGGACATTACAGACTTCTCCTTTCCAGCTAAGTCAATTGTCTTACTTGTTTTACTGCTTTTCTTCTTGCTTTTTCCTATTGACACAATACTGTGGAAGTTATCCTGTAGCATGAACAGAAAGTAGAGATGTGTAGCTAAAATATAAATGTTAATTTAATTTAAATATATCCCACAGATTTGAGAAACGGGAAAGTATGTGACTTGTGGCCTTGATGGTAATGATATATGTATACACAATATGCTTCCTTGTAAATAGGCTTTATTAAAAACACTCGCTTGTTCTACTAAACTGGTATTTTGATGGGTTTCTATTAGATAATTTTATATTTTTGTGTATCTTAGGGAAGGACAGTGCAATATTCATTGCTTGTACACTATAAGTAAAAGAGTGAGGGGAACTTAGGCATTTTGGAACATTATCTTCTCAAATTGCCCTTAGCTGTACAACTGGAAGGTGTAATGCTGACTGCCCTTAACTGAGGCAGTTTATAAAGATTATATTCACCTCTGTAGTAACCTATAACATGTGAAGTTGATTTCTTACGAGCCTTTGCTCATGGAGAGATTACTTCTGGAGTAGACTAGAGTCATACCAGAAGACTCTGTTATCTTCCTGAACCCAGTTAAGATGAGAAAATGATGGTGTTACCATGTGCCAGAACTCTGCACTGGACAGACAAACAGAAGCCAAACCCCCTTCCTCTCCCCACTCCCTTACAAAACAAACAAAAAAAGCCTCTGTCATATTTGGGCAATCCATAATTCTAATAATTTTGATTTATCCAGCTGCATATTTTAGCAAAAAAAACCCCACACGGGAGAAAACCTGGTAGAGAGCTGGTAATCACCCGGGATTAAACATTCACACTGAATGTGTTTGCAATGTTTGAAAATCAGAATTCATGAGTTGTTAGGATTTAATCTGTCACTTCATATAAAGTATTCGCCTCCAGCCACGTGCAAGCTGGAAGACTGTATTGATCAGAAGTTGTTAAAGAAAAATGCTAGGAAGGTTCCACACAAGTCTGCAGAAAAACTGAACTGTGGATGAAATGAAGCGTAGAATGAAGCTAAAACCACTGAGTTTCTGAACAGCTTTTATTAACTTTCTAACATCTAGAAAATATGTATCCGTGCATGCATGTAACTTTATCATAAGTAAATTAAGTTCTAAAAAAAATAGATTAATTAGGCCTAGTGTTCTCTAGGGAGACCATGCACAAATGAACTTAAATTCTGCCTCCAGTGGTAATGGCAAATGTAACCATTTTTAATAGTTTTTCATTTGTTTCTAAAATCATACTGAATTACTGTTAAACTTCAGGAGCAAACTAAAAATTTATGCCCCAGGTGATATCCCATATCATAACGTAGGAAATACGTATTTTTCCTTACAATATTTATGCTTGTTGTGTAAGCAAGGTCATTCTGAGTCTTTCTGGGAAAAATGTCTCAGAGATTCTTCAAGTATAGTATCACTGACAAGAAGAAAGCAAGCATTTGTTGACCAACAAGGTATTTAAGGCTTTTTAAAAAAATCTTGATGGCTATCTTTTAAATTCAAAAGCCTATTTCTGAATGACTTTTTAGAATGGGCATTAGAAAAGTGCAGAAAATAGTAAATGCTGGCTAATAAAATTAGTATTGCATTCATGGTCTTTGTAAGGCTGTGCTGTAGTTATAAATGTTCTTGAAGCAGTCATGGCAGAGTAAGGGCTGCTACATAAGCTCTTGCTCTTAGAACCTGTTGATCTGTTCTTTGTTGTGATTTTTTGCTGTTCAGTCTTCATCAAGTTTAACTCTTTTGCAGAAGTTGTAGTAGTGGAAAAGAATGTCTAGCTGTATAGTAGCAAGGCTTCAGATACCAGATTTTTAAAATATATTTCTTACTGTGACTTCATCCAGTTTGTTAATATGTGAGGATCAAAGCAAGTGTGACATTGCACGCTAGCAATATGCAGTCTTCTGTGTTTGCTTTCAATGCTGTTGGTTTTTTAATAGAATATGGAGATCACTTGATCTTGTACAGTAGCATGCCATAAAAGCACATCTGCAACGTATTTATTTCTGGACTTGGATTCAGCATTTCTAGTAACTTGCTGTGTCTGTTTTTTACAGAATGGACAGCAAATTGTGGATGAACCTATGGGAGAAGATGATATCAACCAGCAGACTGTGAGTAAAAGATGGTTGTAGTAAAGACAGATGGTGCAATATTGTAGCACACTGATATCACATAATTAACAGGCGATTTGCCACTAATGTTTTGTCGTTTAGGTTTATTTGACATGAGGCGCAATCTAGCGTCCTGATTTTTGAAGGAGTTTCTCACTGACTCTCTTGTCTGGTTTGGTATCCTACTGTTTGTTCTGATGGACTTTTATGCTTTCCTGAGTATTTTTGTATGATAAAGGTTCTCCCTAGTATTTTTAGTTTGAGGTGGGCTTTCCCATGGAAAGCACAAAGCTGACTATGGTAGAAATTATAATTGGATTGGGGAGTGTGAAGGTTTGTAAGTAAGACATGGCTAGGTAGAGCATTCCTGAATAGGAAGGGAAGTTGAGTGCTTCTTCTCATCTTCGCAACCCTTAAAAACATTGGTTCTTTTTTACAGTGCATTTTTCCCAATGCCAGTGAGCAAAACACTTTCACTGGCTTCTGTTAGTCTCATCAGTGCATAGGTGAAAATATTTTACATCTATGAGTTCCAGAGTATGCTTTATTAATAGTTAAGGTTTCAGTTGTGGTCATGTCACAACAAAGGATTCTCTCATGGTTAAATTCCACAGAGATTCAGTTGCGGATGCATGTGTGCTTACTGTATGAAATATGATTCTTTCGGCGTGGCTCTGTACGCCACAGCTTTTGCCCTTCTCGTTTGAGCTGCTGTTACACCTTGCATATATCACCTTTTGTTTTTCCATACTGTCATAACATTTCTTGGCAGTATCTGTGTGCTTTTGTTGTTAGCATTACTCATTTCATATTTTCTTTATTGGTCTGTGTAAAACTAGATTATTTGCATAATAACTCTTCATTAGCCTGTGAGATTCTTTCTATTACCTTTCTTTGTAGAACTGAGAAACAAAGATACAAAGTCTTGGTTCCTCTTCCTTGGCTTCTGGTTGAAAAGTTTAGATGTGTCACACTGGAGTGCATTCAAGAATAGCAAAGCTAGTCCGCTGAGTCCCAGGGATTTCTTAAGTGTTTTCTCTGATGTGGGTTCCAACTTTCCTCTTGTGATGCTGATTTGGCTCAGTTGGAGTGGAAGAGAACTTCTGTTCCTTGGTTCAGAGCTGACAAAGCTAAGGGCTGCAGAAATGTTTGCGTGGAGGTACTCAAAGATGATAGCTGCAAGTACCAATTCAGGTGGTGACTTAAGACCCTTTCCCTGCCTCAGGTAAAGATGCTAAATGCCGAAACATGCTTAGTGAAATTTTCATAGTGATGGGATAGCCAAAGGCAAAAGCTGAACTATTAATGTAGGTCTTGAGTGTTTGCTGTAAATCAGATCTGTACAGGAAGCGTTAGAGAGCTCAAAACTAATGCATTGTGAAGCACACATAGGAGTAGTGTGATCACTCTGAGCTTGAAGTAGCAAGTGAACACAAAAAAAGCCCCAGATATCTATCCCTTTTTTCTTTCTTCTGCATAACTTTTTTTTTTTTAATTTCAGCTATCCATAAATTCTAGATGCTCATTCCTCATATTCTTTTCTGCTTTCAGTGGCTTTTCAGGAGATGATGAAGGATGAGGAAGGACTGTGAAACGGTAGCTTCCATTGCTCTTGTTATTGAGAGGCATTAATCAGAGGAATTCTTAATTTGGGCTTCTTGAAAATAGAGGTTGCTACTAAGGAGAAGATCACAGTCAGGAAGGTTCATTAATAATTTAAGTTCCTTGTCTTCATGTCAAACTTGCAGTTCACAAAATTTCATAATGTGAAGATACCAGTGAGTTGATGTTTCTTAATGTGATGTCTGTGACACATTTCTCAGAAGGCGACTTTAGTGTTTACCTGTAGTTTTGCGGCAGAGAGTACTAGCTCACTGTTAAGCCTGGTGATAAGTGGCCTTACCAATAGAACACAACTTTTGGAGCTCCACATTTGGTTGGAGTTTGGGGTTCGTCTGCTGGTATTGCATCTTGTGCAGACTTCAGATGCCAAAGATGGTCAAAGCTGTTTCCATCTAGGCAACATAGATATAGTTGCAACAGCACAGCAGTTTCTCTCTCTGCTGAAGTTGTTTAGGTAATGCTGAGCCAGTTTAGGTAATGAGTCGAGCTGCCTTTTCCGTGCTTCCCTTCAAACACACAAGTAATAGATGTAGCTCTTAAGATGATAGGAAAATTAAGAGATTAAATGCCTGCACTCTGCTATTGGTTCCTCCAGTAGCACCAACTGCTATTGGTTCTTCCTCATAGTGTGCAAATCTCTGCTGTCTTTAACATGGTGAAGAAACAAGGCAAGTGCTGACAGATGACTCTAAAGTAGGGCACTGTTAAAGAATAAGAAAGGAACAGTATTTGTGTGGTTAGAAGGCAGCACCAGAAGATAATTTGTTCTAATATTTTGCATAACAGACTATAGTGCTTACTTGAATTCTTGTTTGAAACAGAACATCTCTTTTTGGGAAAATGTTTAGTTTTGGTTTGTTAATTCTGACTAGTGCCATTGCTTGATGATAATTTCCTTGGTTTGAGTCTGTAACTTCACCTTCTTCCTATGAGGTTTTTTTTTGTTTGTGTTTATCCACTAAAATGATATCCTTTATCTATTGTTTTGGGTTTATGTCACAAGGTTTTGGTAGTGGAGGTGAGGGGTGGCCTCTGAGATGAGGTCAAGGGCTGCCCCACCACATAGAGCAAAGCCAGTTCCAGTCAGCTTCTGAAATGGACCCACCACTGACCATTATTTCCCTCATCCTGTCCTGTTGAGGAGGGAGAGTGAGAGGGTGGCTGGGTGGGTGTCTGGCAGCCACCCAAGGGTAACCTACCACAACTATGAAATTTCTCTTTCAAGATTTGATAACTGCAGGATTACTTACGAGTGGTTTCCTATACTTTCTTCAGACATCTCCAAACTGATGAGGTTTTTTTTGGGGGAGCAACCTGTTCTAACAGAATACGACCATCAAAAAATTGAAGCATTTATCTAATATTCTTTCTGTCATGCTTGAGCTACTTGGTTAAGTTTGTTTTAGCTTTTTAATGCCTCAGACCAGTATTTTAGGAACTTATTCTGCATTTATTTCTAGGTTGTGGTCCATAAACAGTTGTCAATAGTGATGTAAAAGAATCTATTTTCTTTAAACAAATAATTACTAGGCTGCTCAGTCAGTTATAGCTGGAAGCTGGCCTTTGCTGTCTGTCAGCTAATAAAATACTGCTTCAGCTAGCATGTGATGTTTTTTCAGTGCTTCGTATCTGTTTGGTGCAAGATAAAGACTAAATTTAAATTACCACTGAAACTCATTAAAGTTCTGCTGTTTAACTTTTTGCACTGAAATGGACTTAGAGCACTTACATGGTCAGTGACAATTTATGAAATTTCTCAGCTGTAATTGAGGACAGGAGAGTGAACAGGTCTAGCATGTACTAGCACATCCCATAAGAAGACCAAATATTTCAGTAGGTGTGTAAGGTCTACAAGTTCAGTTCCCATAGTTCTGCAGAGATAGAAGAAGGTGAAAATTTCAAATACTGCATTCTTTTATTGTGTTAAATGTTTGGATAGTATGCTGATAATGCAAATCAGATAAGAAATGAAAAAAAAAGAATAAAAATTACAGCCTAACACACTTCTATCCTCACAGGAAGTCTCTAGTATTCTGCATATCAAAAGATAAATTTCGTTTGGTTACATCCCTGTTCTTTTGGTTGAAAGTAAAGTTAATTGACAGGAGAGTCTGAGTTGCATATCTTTGATTCAAATTCAGTAGTTTGATTTTGGAAGAGCAGGAGCTATAATGGTACATGCCGGTTTCTGAGGAGTCCAGGATGCTGTTTGGTTCAAAGTCTTGCTCATCTTAAAAGAGGAATCTTTAATTATTCTTGTTTCATTACAATTAATATACTGGTTATGTCTGGCTTTATAGCTTGCTGTGAACATTTTTATCTGATGTATCAAATAAATTATCTGGGTCCAGCAGGAAGTAAATGCAAGAACAAGTAAACAACTGGCTGAAGCTTAACCTAATGTGAAAGCTTAAGTGAACATTACTGAAAGAGGAGGAAGCTATTTAAAGCCACCTGTTTGCTGCCTTTCTCACTCATGTGCTGTCTTCCGTTGCTTTCTGTGTCCATAGAGATTGAGTAAATTAACTGAGCAAATTAATTGTTTTGAGCTCTTACAGTCATGTTGCGTGCTGCACTACTGGTTAAAGCTAACCAGAAACTACAGCTGGCCCAGCAAGTACCTTCCCATTTTGTATGTCTCTGAAGACCATATCTGGTGTGCTGTGTTCTCTGTTCTGTTCTGTTATCTGGATTCAATTTAGCTGTTAAACACTTACAACTGATGTATTATGGTTGCACCCTACTAGCTTAAGCATAATTATTAAACATACAAAAACATTAGGTTCCAAGAATTTATGAAAAGTTTTTTTCAGTAATACTTTGTAAGTTGCAGAAAAACTCACCTGTATTTCAGTTTGGTAACAGTTCTGCAAGGACTGAATATTTTTTTTTCAGTACAGGCAGGAGTGGAACCTATCCAGGCTCCAAGAGCTGGGATGTAAACCCTCTCTCCAGTGGGGGTGGTTGGGTAATATTATTACACTTGACTTCTTGTAATCTTTGGTAAAACTTGAAACAAAACCCTACTTTTAAATAAGCAGAATTAAAGCATACATGGAATTAAACAGAACTAAAGCATAAGGCAGTATATTAAAATATGCTGATCTGGATGATGAAAAACAATCTTAGTGGCTGACATCCCCTTACTAAATATATGTTACTAAGATAACTAAGACTGTAGTCAGTGGGTAGTCAAATGGTAGCGTAAGAAATGCTTGCAAAGAAAAGTCTGTAGTTAAAGTATTTTTCATTTATTTTTCTCTAATAGAAATAAAATTGAAAAATTAAACTGTTTGCAGTCAGGAGAGATTAAAATTATGACCTTTGTCTTGCCATTTAGTGTATTAGTAGAAGAGTTTATAAGGAAAACATGGTACTAGAAAAGGCTTTAAAATACATTAGAAAAATAAGTGGAAGCATGTGGGGAATATACTCTGTCGAAGTACTGAACTCGATCAGTCAGTTATATGTAGTATTAACATTGAGATTCTATATTATACATGTGTGTATACTGTACAATTTACCATGAATCTATAAAACACTGGTTAACCTAGTGGGGGATGTGCAGGGAGGACTCAAAGTTAGGACAGGAAGAGCACTTACCAATTACAGAAATACAGAAAACAGCTCCCCATCACTCAGGCGATAATACTAAACCCAGAATAATCCGAGGTAATCTCATTTGTTGTGTAACCATACATGAAAGTAATGAAAGGGAAGCAAAAAAACCCATAATTAAACTGACAAATATTTAGATTTTAAGAGTTGAGAGATGCTTTAACCGATTTTAAGTTTCACCTCAATTTTTAGTATTGTACTGGTGAGAACTTCTAGTTTCAAAAACTTGGTTTGCATTTTGGCAGCTTGAAGCACTGTTTCAGGACTGCTCCAAACTTCTGTTGGACATTGCTCTTCAGGTGCTCAGTAACAGTTTCCGATTATAATCATGTGTGTTAACATGACAATAAACATCTTTTTGATGATAGTTGTCATAAGTTTTCCTTTTGCTGGTATAACCTTTACATCTCAATTTTCTCTGTGTGTATTTTCATCAGTAATTTGATTAAAATCTTGGCTCTTTGGTAGAGGTTGTAAAAGATAGCTAGAATTTCTAAAATATTACAGAAATGTTTGGTTCTGCAAGTATTCTTAGACCACTGAGTTTGAGATTTCTAATTTTTTAGACTGATACTTAATTTTAGCTGAAACAGCTACTTGGATATCTTATCAGTAGTAAAACTGACAATTTAGTGGTTTTGTAGTTTTACCAAGGGATGAAGTGTACAGTCAAGTTGTTCTTTCACGTTGCTTACACATTTTTGAATGCTTAATTTTCATCTGTTCATATGGAAATGAAACTGAGGAAGCTTTCTTTACAGCCATAGCAATGCAATTGTTTGAGACCATAATCATAGAATGGTTTTGGTTGGACAAGTCCTTTAAGATCATGGAGTCCAACCATTGAACCAGCCCTAAGTCTGCCACTAGACCATGTTCCTAAGCATGACATCCACTTGGCTTAAACACCTCCAGGGATGGTGACTCCACCACCTTCCTGGGCAGCCTATTCCAGTGCTTGACAACCCTTACAGTAAAGAAATTCCTCCTAATATCCAATCTAAATCTCCCCTGGTGCAACTTGAGACCATTATCCCTTGTCCTGTCACTAGCTACTAGGGAGAAGAGACAGACCCCCACCTCACTACAAACTCCTTTCAGGTAGTTGTAGAGTGTGATAAGGTCTCCCCTCAGTCTCCCCTCTTCTCCTGACTAAACTTCCCCAGCTGCTCCTTATAAGAGTTGGGCTCTAAACCCTTAACCAACTTCATTGCTCTTCTCTGGACGTGCTCCAGTGCCTCAATGTCTTTCTTGTAGTGAGGGACCCAAAACTGAACACAGTATTCAAGGTGCAGCCTCACCAGTGCCAAGTACAAGTGGAAAGATCACTTCCCTGATCCTGCTGGCCACACTTTTCCTGATGCAGGCCAGGATGCCATTGGCCTTCTTGGCCACCTGGGCATACTGCTGGCTCGTATTCAGCTGGCTGTCGACCAACATCCCCTGGCCTTTCTCCTCCAGGCAGCTCTCCAGCCACTTCTCCCTAAAATATTTCATAACAAGGAACATAATGCTATACTGGATTATGAAGTAAGTTGTAGTTTCTGGTAAAGCCAGTCAATAACCTGGCCACATAATGAAGCAGTGTCCACTACATAATGGTGTGATGGAAACAATCTAGGTTACAAGCACCAAACTTGGACTATGAGGTTGTCCATAATTCTTACATTCCTTTTAATGCATTTTACGAAATATACTTAAATATACATACACATGTATCTAATTCTATTTTACAGTCAAATAACTTTATTCTTGAACAAATAAGTTTCCCAAGCAAACTGTTTATTTCTGTAAAACTTGATTCTAGTTACTCCCTTCTCCATGCCCAGATTTTCCTTTGTAAAAGGCAGAATACCGTTTTTTCCTGTAATGTAATGAAATTAGAAGCAGTTTATTAGCTTCCAAAGCACTCTGCTGTGCTGCACCGTGGATGAATTCTGCTAAAATCTCACAGTGTATCTTCTCACAATGCATCTTCTCCATCTAAGAATGGACTTAATGGTCCTTGTGTAAGAAGTTACAGCATGCTTGTAGACAGCACAAAGCTTTTAGTCTGAAATGTTAACTGTTAGATATCAAACCTATATAAAGGCAGCAAGCCCTGGAATATTTTTTTCCCCGAAGGTGTCCTGGGGTGTTGAGCAAAACGTTTGTTACAGCAAAACTCTTTCATTGATGTCTTCTAATGGATTTTCAGAGTGGCTTATTTTGTACTTAGTGTCTTAGGTGCAGCATGTTTTCTGGATCTTGGTCAGAAAATTGGATAATTTGAGAGCGCAAGCAACATTAGAAGTCAATCTGCTTACTTGTTACATGAAGAGAAAACAGATGGTAGCCCTAAAAAGCCTGTAAACTAGCAGATGGAAACTGCCACACCCCCTGATTGAATACTGCTGCTTTGGCTATGCAGACATATTTATTGGGAAGTATATTATTCATCTTCTGAAAACTCGAAAAAGTAGATCTCTGTTCCTCAACTGTTGACCTTCATTAAATGAGGACTTTTCATTCCTTATGTGTACTGCATCTTTATTTTTTCCAGATAATTTAAGGCAATTGGTACTACAGAGCCTTACTTGTCTAGCAGCATAAAGACTTCATTTGCATCATTACACTTGTTGGGCTGAGGGTATAGGAAGATTGTCAGTCTACCTAATGGACTCCACTTAGGTTAAATGCTTCAGCATTTTCTGTTTATGTGTAAAAGTGAGCATCACACTGTGGTGTCCACACTTTATTCAGTAAAACCTAGGGATTCCCACGTGCTCTGTACAGCTTTGAGAGTTCCTCCAGCGTCTTTCAGTTCTCCTGCTCTCTGGGAGGCTGTGAGCACCATTCTCCTGATTCTCTGGACAAGTGTGATGACATTTTCTCTTCCCTTTCGTAAATTCAGAGCATCTGATTTAAAAGAAGAGAAGGGGAAATGGGACATGAACTCACTTTATATTTCTGTACTGGAGGAGGAAATGCATTGTGCAAGTGGAGTTCTGCAGTTGACAGAATTGCCACTGATGGGTATAGCAAATTCCTTTTGTTCTAGGGACTGTTGTTTCATGGTAAGCATGTACAATACAAATCCTTATCAAAGACTTTAAGGTAAGGGGAGCAACTTGCTCGAGCAATTTGTCCTTGTTATCACAGACTTCCCTGTTGGGGACTGCTGCCCTCTAACCTGTCATACGAAGGAATATTTAAAAGGGCAAGCTCTCTTCTCAGAGATTCTCAAAATGAATTATGTAGCATGTATCTTCATGTTTCTGGTTGGCTGGTAGTGCTCTTTGGGAACCATGCGGGCTTTTTTCTCCCAGAGCACCAGAAATTTCTTCCACCTGCTGCAGACTTATGCCAGTTCTAGGAGAGCTATTGTAGTGAGGTGACCCCGCTGACCCCCGAGCACTCTGCTTTGTACTTCGCTGGGAGGCCACATAAAAGGCTGGGGAGAGCAGTAGTCAGTAATTGTACAAATGTTGCTGCTGAAATGCCTTACCCCTGCCACCCTTAGCAGATGCAGCTTATCTGTGGCAGAATACACTCGTACCCTTACAGCAAAAGTATCCTTACCTGCAGTATCTTTTTATCTTTAAAGAACATTGTAGTTAGTGTAGGTCTTTACACTTACTTTCCATTTCTGATTTTAGCTCTCCTTGCTACCATGGGGTTTAGTTTATTGATTCCTGCTTATTCAGCTTTCAGTGAATTCAAACCTGTTCTTGATAAGGTAAGGCGGAGAGCTTGAATGGTCTTCCATATATTTATTTGTATTTGTTATAAGTCTTCAAAGTGTAAACAACTATATTGCTCTTAAACTACAGTTCCTGAGATATTTCAGTTTTGAGGGCAAGGCAGTTTCAGGTTTGAAACAACTGAAGAGATGAAAGCTCGAAGTAATTTTTGTACTATCTATGAAATACTTGAAATCCTTGTGTTGCAGTAACCTCCTGGTGGTGAAGAAGCTCTGTTTTTCCCAAAGCAAATATTGAATCATTTTTCATGCTGTGTTACTGCCGTTGTAGTAGAGGCGGTTTCTTCCAGAAAGGCTGTAACACACTGGACTGTAAAAAGTATATTGTAATTGAGGACTCAAGGTGTAGTAGCAGTTACTGGATGCCCATGTAATCTATAATAATTGTGTATGTTCAGTACACAGAATTTGAAAGATCCATCCTTGATGATGTAACATAAATAAAGACCCAGAGAAGTACAAGAGAACACAAAAAAGACACATTTTTTGCTTGTGGTGTTCTGATAAAGCCAGGATCTTTATTTCATCTCTGCATTTGGGCAAGAGGCTCTTCGCTCACACTGGGGAAACACTTAATCCAGGTCTTAAAGGCAAAGTTAGGAACCAATACTGTAGACAGCCAGAATAGAGATAGGAGCAACCTGTTGTGTCATGGAAAATGGATAAATTACTGCCTTTGTCTTCAGAAGAGGAATTAAAATCTAAAAAAAATTGCGGTAATCCAGATACTTGTTAGAACCCAATCAAGGGAGATCATTTAGAGGGTCTGTTTCAATGCCTTGTGCAAGTAGTAGTAGTAGTACAGTATTTTGCTGTATTTTTCCTTTGGTACAGTCTCACTAAATGGAATCACCTGGACCTGTTTATAGCTGAGTCCTTGTATATGCCTTTGACTAAATGTTGTTACTTGCCTTTGTTTATTTATTCCTTGAAGAAAAGCAGTATTGCTCCATATCATAATGGAGTATGCGCTGTGTAATTCAGTGGTTTTTAGTAAATATCAAAAAAAGCTAGGGACACACTGTCAATATTCAGAACAATAACTTCCATACTAAAGTAGACTAGACAGTACTCTAGACTGAGATCAAATTAAAAACTTCATCTCTAGCTGGTCAAAGTAATTAAATTTAATTATAATTCTTAGAAACATTTGAAGTTTTCTTAAACATTGGAAGAAAGCTTAGGTATTTTTATTACTTTTGGAAATTTTTCACTCTCTGCAGAGCAATATAATACTGATGCATAAGTCAGACATTTGAGCTGGGCGATCCAATTCAAATAATTTCTGCAGTCTGTCTTGGCCTAACCTCTATAACATCTGTGTAGCATTTTCTGTGTGCAGATTTCAAAGGGCTGTGCGCAAGGTCCATTTGGTCCTCTGAAAACTTTAAGTAAAAATAGTCATAGCATACCGCATTCTCCGCGCTGAAGTCTAAGAAGTAGTGAGATAGATATATAGATATATATAGATATATATATAAAGATTTTGTAAAATTAACTTAAAATTAATTTTAAAAAAATGCAGTTACCACATATAGGACTTAAAATAGATCTAGTTCT
>NW_010191471.1:23436-33314 GCF_000695765.1 Mesitornis unicolor
GCTGAACCAGTGAAGTGTGGCATAGTAGCATGATTTCTGAAAGAGGTGTTGATCTTTCTTTTTTGTGCTTTTCTAGGAACCAGGAATAAATAACGTCTGCAGCAGCACATTGCTATCGGGCAATCTGCTCAAGTTTCCTGTGCTGATCTCTACAGCATCAGCAACACGAGTACCACTGCTGCCAAGTTTTTTCTTTACTTTGGGGAGGGTGTGGAAATAAATGTAAAAAAAAAAAAAAAAAATCAATGTGGGGTTGGGCTTTTTTTGACCTTTTTCTCCCCCTTCTGTCTCCCCACCCCCCAACTGTGTCTGACTTGCCTGACAGGAAATTTTCTAATTGCCGGAACAGCTGGTCACAGCAAAAACACTAGGGTTGGTCTTCCCCGCTAGACTTAGGAGCGCTCAGTCAGAAAATCTAAACATCATGGTTTCGTAGTCATGTTTAAATTTCTGGCTCTACGTGTTCGTTCTATTCGGGTGAGCTTAGTTTCTTATTTAAAAGAATAAGGGGGAAAAGGGGTAATTGTATTTTAATTAAACTTCCATTGCAAAGCAATTTTAGTCTTTCACTTCTTTGGGATCAGTGCTGCTTGTATACAAAGCCTTTTGTATTTTCTTTTTTAAGAAAACAGTTTGTGGTGTGCTTATGTTTTGTAGACGTTTCTAAGGTACCTGTTGACAATTCAGCCTTATTGAAAAATGTTTACCTGTATTGTAAATAACAATTAACTTTTTCCACTCCAGAAATGTATGAGCTTAGCTGTATGTTAAGTTTTTTTGACTGAATGACTAGCTTTATTAAAAATGTTTATATTTTTAGAATTCATATTTGTCTTATTTTATTAGTTATATTTTCATGTAGTACTTTGAACTGTAAAATATGGGTATGTGTGGAGTGATAGTTAAAATAACGGGCTTTTTAATATCTTGTAAATTTACTTCTGAAAATGATCTTAAGAACAGTAACACTTCTGCTTGTGTTACAGTTAATGTTATGGTTATTTCAACTTTTAAAGGATAACTCAGTCATATCAGACATATAATTTGTTGTCTTGTTGAGCATATATTTAAACTTAACAGTCTGGAGTTTTTTAAGTTGAGAAAAATCTCTAGTGGAAAACTGTCTTATCCCAAGCACTGTTTCCAAACTATTTAACAATACATAAAAAGATGCAATGCAATAGAGCATTTTATCATTGAAACTGAAATCACTTTTCATGTTTCTCCTCCTGTAAGTCTGCACATACTTTTCAGTAGGAAAAAAACCAAACCAAAACACCACCTTCTTGTGTCCATCTTAAGTGAAGCAGGTCTACTGATTTGTAAATAAAAGTAATTTAACACCTACTAGCCTATGTACTTGTTTAAACTTTGCAGTATGTTAGAAAGTGAAATTGAATGTACTTTCCATAAGTCAAGCACTAAAACAAGACATGCATGTAAAACAATAGAACATAGACTGCATTATATACAGGGGTTTTTTTAAACTCTGTAAAATAAACATTTATCAACTTCCAGTCCTGAATTATAGCTCTTTTCCACAGACAAGATGAAAGATATTTCTTAGAAGTCTCTAATAAAAAAAATTATATTCTTTTAACTACTTATGGCAGATTGATTATATTGCTTTTGACATTCTGTTGATTTTAAAATGCTAGACAGTGCTGACCGAACAAAGGGGTTTTAGCCCATATCAATTTTAGAGTAAATTTAGTATATTATCTCAATAAACCAAGAGTCATAATTTTCATAGATTATTGCTGAATAGGCTCGTGGATTTTTTTAAAAATCATTGATTTTCTTTTTTTTTAAACTCTGAATTATTTTTTTTTAATTGCGATGCTCTGAAATGTTAGTGCTTACAAAGCAGGAACAAAACTTGTATCAGAGTTACTGGGAAATGAAAGTTCCGCCCAATGAGTATGTTTTTCCGATGCTGACATGAACAGTCTAGTTCATGAGATAATTTTGCAGTGTTTGATCAAAAAGGAATTACAAAATTACATTATTAGGGAATGAAAGCATTATGAAACTGCTTTTGGTGACCAACACTGAGTTCTGAAAGTGCTTACAGGAATTCCTCAGCCTTACCTGCTAACCAACCTACTGCTCACAGTTCAGTTCCCTTGGGAAGAAAGCAGCAGAGCCTTACTTCTGTCCTGGCCTTTGAGTTTTCATTCGGAGCAGGGAAAGCATCTTCAGAATTACACCCCTATTCTGACCAGTCGTGCTTATCCAAAGGGCCTCATCTGTCCTTTGACGTGTGGCTCTGGGACAGGACTCATTCTTCCAACCCCAGTCTTGCTTCATCTGTAACACCCAAAGAATGGGAGGAGTTCGGTCTCAGTAACCAGGTCTGCAGTTTTCACTACATGAGTGGGGTGGCTACCTGGAACCAATGTGGACATAGACATCCTTCTAGATCTCAAAACTGTTGTAATAGAAAGCCAGGAATGGAAAAGAGCAGAAGGTACAGAGAGTAAGGAATAAATACAGTCATTTTTACTTATTATCTCTGTTGGTTTTCTTAAATTGTTAAGTCTCTATAAGAATTAAAAAAAACAAACAACCAAAACCACAAAACCTAAACAGTTTCAAATAGAGTTTGCTTTTAGGAGACCTTATTGTCTGTCAGGTAAAACAATAGATGCCAACTGCAACAAGTAATTTGATGTCAGTTGAGAGTGTAAGTTTTTCTATCTTTTAAAAAGAAGCAAAGACATACATTGTGAACAATACCTGTATTTCTGACTTCAAATATCAACGTTAATTAGAACTTCTGCTCTATTCTTGCTTTTCTTTAGTACTAATGTAAAACTGACAACACACACAGAATAGCCTTAAGTGAGGCTGACTTAATTTTATGCATGGCACTGCTTTGCTTTTTTTTGTATTAGAATAATTGCTACTTCAAAAGCAGCATATTTAATTTGCTTTTTAGAACAATTGTTTGTGTACGAGCATTTAAGTAATCATTTGTTTTATTAAGTGACTCAGTTTGAACATTAGTCTTAAATATAAGGAATGTTTTTTTAATTCCATGGTTTAGCTCACTAGCATTGCTTACTCAAAAGTTATGGGAGATTGGGAAATGCTTGTTGGACATTGATTTTTTTTTTTTTTTTTTAAGGCAGCTTTGATTCTAAAGGTAGGATTATAATGAGTATAGAAGGTATGAATGCGTATGGAGTGTGTTTGAGATTTAAAAAAATATCTAGACTGGTGTGCTCTTTGCATTTTTGACTCCTGCTTTTAACTCAATAAAAATTTTCTTTAGTCCTAATACAAGAGGTAGAAGTCAGTGTTTTCCAGTTTGTTGGCTCTTTTTTTTTTTTTCTTCAGAAAGCATAGCTCATACGGGTTTTATTTCTTCAGAAAATGCTGGAAATTCATCCTACATTCATAACTAGTTGGGAAAGTAAAAATGCATCGAGGAGACTTCCTGACTCAAGGGAGGGGAGGAAAAGGAAATTATGTATGTGAGCTGGGGAACTGTGCCAACATTGAGTCATCCTTTTAAAATCACTTGATATCCAATAAGCTTACTGTCCTCACAGGACATAACTGCTTTATGTAACTTCAGCACCAAGGTTTAATATCATAGTCAATATTTCAGAAATGGTTTCTATTTGATTACATGAATCAATACTGTTCTGCTTGTCACAGGCAGAAAAATAAGTTGCCAAATACAGCAATGTCCAAGTGAGCTCTTCGTACAACGAAAGGTAACCAAGCAGTAACAAGAAACCTGCAACCGTGGTCGGAGCAGTGTTAAGTAACTTGCTGGGGAATCCTTTTCTTGTGTTTTCAGCCTTATCTTCACTTGTACTGAATGTACAAATGCCTCAAGATCATGCATTTGTCTAGAGGAAGCAGAACATTCTTGAGAAAGAGATAGAGAGGGTTGAAAACAAAGCTGCTGCTTCTGTAGTGAAAATGGAAAAATCTATGTAGCTACATACCTAATACTAACAAATGAAAACTGATAAAAGCAGGATTTTTGTTGCTGCTCTACTGTCAAGTGGAAAAAAAAAAGTTTGCCATTAGCTCCTCATTATTTGGATTAGCTTTTTTGAAAGTTACGTGCTCAATAGTATAAACTGCTACAGCAGTGAATTTGTGAGAATTTAAAATTCATTAAGTGTAATTAAAAAGTATCACAGGAAAGTACACTGTGATCTGACTTTTATGCTGATAGAAATGACTATTACCTGTCTTACAGGAAGAAAGCTGCACTTTAATACTGTTGAAATATTTGTATATTTATTTCAGAAACTTAATTCTAGAACTTATTTTATGGCCATCATCTTACCTTGAAAGATGGCTAATGTTTGAGGGGGTATTCATAGATCTGACGTAGTTGTTATGATTAAAACTAGCAGAAACATTTATATTTTTTTCCTCTCATTTTGGTTTCTGACTGTATGGAAGTTGAAATTCCAGAATTGTGAACTTTCCTAATCATGACTGTGGCTGTTTCTCATGTGTAAATTATCACTTCACAAAGTAAATACATGAAACAGTTTTTAATCAATTTTAAATGGAAAATATTCATTAAATAGTTTCTGGTGGGTTCCCCACCAAAATTTCTCAATATATTCATAGTATCCATTTAGAAGGAGTGTTAACAATACCAATATTGGCACAGTTGAATGCTAAATCATGTTTTGGGAACAAAGAATCTTGCACAATTTGGGGGAGTGACTTGACTGTGGCAGGCAGTGACTCTGCAAGGACCAGCAGTGCCACTGAACACTCGGCTGGGCGCAGCCTCACGGTTGGGCCTGTGCAGCTGCAGGCTCTGCAGGCAAGGCAGGAAGACTGCACCTAGGAGTAGTATGGGGGATTGCTCTAGATGCAGCGTAAAATCAGTCCTTTGCTACTTTGCCTAGCTTCCCAAATAACACTAAAAATTGGGTATTAAAAATCAAAAAGGGATTCATAGAAGGCCTTACAAGAGCAGCGGCTGAAAAGTCATTTTACAGCAAGGTAGGGCACAGAATTAACAAATTTTTACTTATCTTAAGAGGCAAATTAAGTAAGTCCGTAAGTAACTATATGTAGAAGATGCTTCAGATTGTACCTACTGAACTCTGTTAAAAGAGCAGGACAGAATTAACACATAAAGGTGAAACCAGGGTATGTTGGAACCAAGAATATCAGCATTTAAGTTAATTTCTCTGGTAGTTACTTAGCGTGATTTAGATATTCTGGGTTCTTTTTTTCTTAAAACCATTGATATAAAGAACAGATGTATTTCTGATAAGCACCTATATTTTTAAATAATATAGGGAATAAATAAGAATATAGGGAATAAATAAGAATAAGAATTTCAATAAAAATAGAGGAATATTGGAGGGATTGTTTAAAAAAAATTATGCAGAATGATGGAGAAGATAGAACAAATTCTAATTATTCCTTCAGATTAAAATTTGTTAATCTGTTTAATGCTTACCTTAAGTCAAAGTCTTAGTCTCATTTTTACAGTTTTTGATCAGCACGTCAACAGTGTTTGCTGTTCAGGAAGAACTTTTTTGAATACACAACCCTTCAAAGTACTTTTTGCGTATGCCAGATTTCCTTCCCACTGGGTTTTGATGAGCTTGAGTATGTGTAGCCGTGTCTGTTCCAGTCATCTGTGCCTCTTATTAGAAAAGTAGAGTTTGTTTCAAAGCTGCACTGAGAGGCAAGTTGCTTCTCAATTCCAAAAGCAAACATAGCTTGGTATTTCTTTGTCTAGTAATTGCGTCGTAAAATTCAGATGTTTTATTATATTTAAAATGAGTGTGAGGGTTAATGTTTTATCCTTGCTCCTTTTTTTTATTGTTTTTCAGTTATTTCATAACTTCCGTGTCTGTTAAATGCAGAAGGGTTTGGTATGTGGTCTTTTACTTTCTCTCATCATGAAACCTTTTATTTGGATGTTACAGCTTTGGTGTTGCATTTCTTGATACATTTCATATAGCCAGCTAGTGTGCAGAGGGCAGTTCTTTGATCAGTGGTTAGTTGTCTGCCTACTGAAAATCACTGCCATCCAAGGAGGTTTTCACCTGCATCTGTGTAGTATTTGTTTTGTGGGAAAGTGAACACGCAGCCTTGTTTTGCAGTCACTTCTGTCCCTCTTATTAACGGAATACGGATGTTGGGTGTTATCTTTAATATCCCCTTCCTGATGCAAAGGACTCGAGATAGGATACAGTTATTCATCACATCTCATGCAATAAGAACTTCTGGGGTTTTCTAAATCCATATTTGAACCTTTTTATAAAGGAAATTTTCTCAGAGATCTGTTTCTGAATTTGTTAGAATCTTCCTGGTGAAGTTCAGGTATGGTGAAGGAGCCGTTTATTTTGTTTAGCCTTTAACCTCTGTTACTCCCTTTTTTGTCATCAAATAACACCCAATTTCCACAATAACAGGCATTGGAGTCATTAAAAATGCAATGCAAATCCTTTCGAAGTGTTTTAACATATTAAAAATAAAACAATGTTCTTTCAAGAAGTCTTAATGCTACTTGTAGCATATACTACCTATACTTACCTTTGCTCTCGATATTATAAAAAATAAACTGGCAGTTGTTGTTCTGTGCATAGTTGACCACAAATATAACAGTGGTTTTTTAAAAGATATAATCATGTGAAACTTTCCTGTTCCCCACCCCAATGTTGTGTGTGCGTATCTTTGTTAGAGATCTTACCTTCAGAGAGCTTGGTTTTAGTTAACTTTCCGTATTTCATCTGATGCAGTTCGATTTCACTGAAGCTGATGGCAGCAACCATGCAGTCAGTGTTTCTGTTCAGAATGGATCTGGTTTCCTTTCAGAGTCCCATTCTATTTGGCCTGAATGCTTTGAATGCCTTAAGCTGTAAATGTTTCCCTGTATCTTTTTCTTACCTTTTCAGTTTTACGTCACTTCATGACTTTACACCCAGTAAACATCGCCTGTGTGTAGGAACAATTTAAATACACCATCCCATTATTATTATTGCTGTAAAACTTTACATTTTTAGGTAGCTGCTGCTTTTTTCCATTAGTGTAACCTATACATTTCATAATTTTAACTTATACACTCTTCAGTATACTGAAAGTATACTTGGATCTTTGTCACTTATTGTGAAGCTGATGAACTAATTGCTCTTTTAATAACTGTTACCTAAAATATGCTATCATAAAGAGTTAAGTGTTTAAAATATTCTGCTCATATTCACATAATTTTGAGTATCCAGGAAAGAAGGAATCTGTCTTCCAGGCATACCTTGAGTATGAGCATTCTGTATGTGACATACCAGCTTCTTCTTTGATGTTCTGTTTGAGTTAATTCACATCTAATTCTTGCACATCTTCAAGAGCAAGGTAACTTTCTTGCTGAATTTCCTGTTTGTCTCAGCATTTTACAATTTCTTTGTCAATCACTTGTCATTGTGCGTGTTCACACTGCACTTTTTGCATTTTTTCGAGAACCTGAAACAGAATTTTAGGTTCAAGGACCCCTATGGATGTTCTTTACTCCTGATAGCATTCTTCTTCCTGATACAAGTAAGAGCATAAATCCGATCCTGTGGCATCTATTTAGGTGATTCAGAGCTTTTTCCTTGTGGATTATTTTGTTAGTGTCAGAGCATACATTGAAATATTTTTTCTTAAATTATTTTAATCTTTAGGTGGTTGTTTCTCTGTCCTTAATATAAAATGTTTGGACTAATACTCACATTTTTTGTAGTGCTATTTTAAATCAATCTAACATGACTGGAAGTATTACAAATACTAGGAGAAGTGGAAATTACAAGCCTGTGAGAACAGTGGTGGTGTGGATGATATTGACAGCTTTCTTTGCAGTTCAGAGCCCAGTTTACTCACTAGCCCTAGACCAGCTTTTCAGTTGTCCCTGGAACCTTCTCCTGGGAAGAAGTCTGCAGATAAACTCATCTGTGTAAAGCAAGCAGTGTGTTATGCTGCCCAGCTCTGCGTGGGCCGCTTCTTTACGCACAGAACTGTTTTCAGATCTCCTACTGAAAATTCAGAAACCTGAAGGATAAATTACAGAATACTCTGTGAATAGATAAACTTGCATTTTTCTGTTTCTTTTCTGGTCTTTTTCATTACTACTGAGAAATACCTGATAAGGCTCTTCTGCTTCTCCTTCCTTCAGGGTTTGAAGTCCAGTTTCCTTTTAATACATTATCTAATAGTTGTTCCTGTAATAAAATCTCAGAAACAAATACAGGTGTTTTATCTTAGATCAGAGTTAATTTAGTCTCAAATTAGAAATTGAACATAAATTCACATAAATTCAATTACTAGAACAAAAGTATTTAGTGTTCATTAAGTACCTAAAAGATGGAATTTTTCCAGCAACATGACTAAGCTATTATTTTTATAGTCTAATAATGGTTAAACAGGTTTTTTCACTCTTTGCCTAGAAGATGTGTGTCCTTGTTTGTTGTTTGGGTTTGGTTTCTTTTTTTTCCTAACAAGGATGTTTCCTATTCTAAGTTGCAGCTGATTCCAAAAGTGAAAATTGAGTCACCCTTAGTGCTGCTGAATCTCAATATTTCATTAATTTGTTTTATTCTTTTTTTTAGCTTTTCTGTTTTAGATTTGATTTGTCTGTGGAAGGTAGTCCAATGAGTGTTCTTTCCTATGTTATAAATGCATTTTTGTGCATAAACATATATTGTGATGTACATTACTAAGAGCTTACTTATACTGAGACACTTGCTGACCAGAATAGTTCTGACTTGTAAACTATATCCGTACAGGAAGCTATTCTGAAATAGCGGTGTTTTAAATTCATACCCAAACTTGTTTGTCACTGACTTCCCTTCTAGGCAGTGTTGATTTAACACTATTATACTGTTAAGGAAATGTTAAGGAAACTCAGAGTGATGTTACCTTCCCTTTGTTTCCTTGTATTCTATATTTAGTTTCACGATAACGGGAGCCAGTAGCAACCATATGAAGTTGACTAACACAGTATTTTAGTTTTGGTTTTTTTAGATGAGACTTTCTGCGACAGATTTACTTTCTAGTGTGAAGAAGGCCTTAAGAGAGAGCTGTGTGGCTAGAAAAAGAAATTTATGTCTTGGAACTTCTGTTTGGACATTGCTGCAGTATAAGGCTTGAGAAAAGGCAGCTTTGCAAGCTTATAAATAACAGAAATAAAACAGAGACAGTAGGGTATATTTATAACTGGAAAGAAGATGCCACCATTGCAATGGCCAGATCACTGATGAGTGAGCTTCTGTAGTGGTGTGGAAGTCCTCAAGGAATGGAAGAAAGGAGAGGAGGACCAGAGTCTTTCAGCACCCCATGCATCATCTTATTTAATTTGAATTTATCACAGGGGACAAGTGTTTTTTCCAAATATCAGGGAATGATCAGAGGCAGAGCTTAAGACAAATTCAATACCAGACTGAACGGCTGGCTTCTCTTCTAGCTTACTATAAAATGGCATCTATCAACTAATATCATTAGTGCAGTTCAATGAGAAAGAAAGATTTCCTTTTACAGTGTGAAAGGCTTGTGTTTTAATTCAGGTAGATAGTGAGTACAGTCAGGGTTGATTACTTTTGCATATAGTTTGCATTTCTATAAAAGGCTTAGCTTTTGTATTTTTAACTACACTTGCAAAATACTGTTTAGGTTAAAATAACAAACATCCGGCAATTATGTCAGAAAAGGAAACTGCAAATTTGTGGGTAACTTTTCATCATAAATCTTGCTCCCAAACATGTTACGGACAACTTACTAAAGTAGGATATGATCCGAGTTCCACTTCTTTTAAAACAGAGTTGTATTAGGTCTGCCTTAGAAGGACTGAAGAGTATCTGAACCCCGAGAAACTGTGAAGACTGGGGATATTCTCTTAGTAGCAGGAA
>NW_010191471.1:33325-45353 GCF_000695765.1 Mesitornis unicolor
TTCTTTTTAGAGGATGCCCAGAATAGCCACTGGTTGCATAATAATTACATTGCATTCAAAAATATTTTTGTTTGTGTATAGCAAACAAATTAATATCTTTTCTTCTTCATTTATTTTTTGTTACATTTTACAATGCTTTTAAAGCAATGTGTCCACCTGTTCTCTTTATGTCCCTGAATCAAAATAGATAACAGAAAAGTCTGAGGAAGTTGTTTTTCATGCATATTTTACTTTCCCAGGATTACCAGGGAGCAAATAGATAAAACAGTTAAGCAGAAATGTATCAAAGTATCCGAAGTCAACGTGTAGTTGGCAATCTGTTCTACTGTGCTGCTTCTGCCATGGGATTCTCTAGAATTGTAGTGAGTGGTTTTAGTAGTATATAATCCAACCGATCGTATACTAATTTAAAAGATGAAAATACAAATGTCCACCAGCAGATAACACCTCTGGGTAGTAGAAGGAATCATTATTTCTTTCGAACTTTATATAATAAAGATTCAGCCTTGAGTCAACAATGGTAGCGTTTTCCCTTGAAAGGGAAAAGGAGTTTAAGCTTATGAGGAGTAGTACACAGCACACATACGTGCATAGGCATGTAAAATTTTGGCTGTCTTACAATAGAAACTGACACCTGTCCTTATTGGTCATCTTAGTTTTAGAACACCTGAGACAAATCCAAGTTCTTTACATTAAAATACCTTTTTTCACTTTTGGATTTTGGAAGTTGCCAGGGTGTTCTGTGCATTATTCCAAGGTGTATGTTGGAATTTATTTTATAAATGCACACACGGTCTCACACATACATGCTCAGGATTTGTTACGTGCAGTTTGTTTCCAACTTTGGTTGGAATCTTTTGAAAAAAGAATCCTTTGAAAGAGAAATGTTGATGTAGAAGCAGCATATGTTTGAGCATGCTGGTGTGTATGGACCGTTGCTGTACACTTATGCATGGTACTGAAATGACCAGATACAAAAGGATACTTTGAGCAATAGTTCATGCACATAAATTTTGCTGAATACATGAGAAATACATAAGTTAGTGCTTCAGAAGCACAATTTGAGAATGTTGCCCGTATTTCCCCATCACTAGAACTAGTTAGTGCACATCTCGATGCATACAGATAAAGTCTGGAGCAAGGAAGTTGTACCCATAGTGGAAAAGGGCCAGGTTAGAGATTACCTAAGCCATCTGGGCATATGTGACTCCATGGGCCCACATGTGAGTGCTGAGGACCTGGCAGATGTCATTGCAAGGCCACTCTGGATTATCTTCCACTGATCATAGTGACTGGGACAGGTGCTCGAGGACTGAAGGAAAGCAAATGTCACTCCTGCCTTCAAAAAGGGCAAGAAGTAGGACCCAGGGAACTAGGGGATGGTCAGCCACACCTTGAACCCAGGAAGGTGATGGAACAACTAATCTTGGAAACCATTTCCATGTAATCGAAGGACAAAAAGGTTAACTGGAGTTAGCCAGCATGGATTCATAAAGGTGAAATCGTGTTTAGCCAACCTTAAGGAAAGCTGCAAAGAGGACAGAGCCAGGCTCTATTCAGCAGTGCCCAGTGGCAGGACCAGAGGCAGTGGTCGCAAACTGAAACACAGGAGGTTCCCTCTGAACATCAGGAAACACTTTTTCACTATGAGGGTGACTGAGCTCTGGCACAGGTTGCTCAGGGAGGTTGTGGAGTTTCCATCCTTGGAGATATTCAGAAGCCACTTGGACATAGTCCTGTGCAGCCAACTCTAGGTGGCCCAGCTTGAGCCAGAGGGTTGGACAAGATGACCTCGAGAGGTCCCCTCCAATGTCAACTAGTCTGTAAGTCTGTGAAATAGGTCTGAGTCTTGCTCATTAAACAGAGGAAAAGTATTCTCAGGTTTGCTTTATTCACTGTAGCCCACAGAAGGAAGAGAAAGAAAATGCACAAAAAGATAGAATTGTAGTTAGTATGTCTGCATTATGTAAGTTAACTTACAGTCAGTACTCCTTGGGTTGGATTGTGTGTAACGCCTCGATTGTTCTTCACGTAACGTTAGTAAGAGTGCAGTTCTTTACTTACTTCTAAACAGTTGCTGATAAGTTCTGGAATTCTTTCTGTGTGTGGCAAGGAGTGTTGATTTTCAGAGGATTTTCAAACTCTGTGTAGAAAATTAAGTGCAGAGCACAAAAAGCCTAGAAGAAGCCCACTGCACTTTAGAGCTTTCTTGTGGCTGGCTTCTTACAGAAGGGTAAATGGTGATGACTGGCAGCTTCTCTAGAATAGACTTTCCTTGAGAAAAGAGGCAGTGAGATTCTTTTCCTCAACAGAATTTTCTCAGTGGCAGGTGAGGAGTTTATTTCTGCTGTATTGAGGGTGGAGGGTGTGCTGCTTTGTGTGGAAATGTCTTACACTGTCTAATAGAGGTGAACATTATCTGCAGCATACTGGTCCTCATTCAAGTGTTAAAAAGGAGGGCTTTCCTAAAAGATATGGTCCATTTGATGTGCTCTAGGTATCCTTTAAGAGGACTAAATTCTTAAGAAGATTGGTTTCCATTAGTGAGGTGTGAATCTGCAATGGAGATTATGCACCAAACTATACGGTCCTAAGCACAAAACCTTGGGAGTCTCTGACTTGCTTTGTCAGCTCTGTTGTCTGCATTCTGATACTTCCCTAAAAGTTTAAGCAACATAGTTACTGAACTAATACTGCCTTTTGTAATGGATGTTTTGTGTCTTAATTGTGCAAGTAGTGTTGCTCAGTGTGTTTCATCTACATTTGGGAGAGTGTAGTTGGTTAGATTCAGTTGCACTGGTATTTTTCAACATATTGTGAATTTATAAACATTTTAGGGAGATGCATCACTAACATAAACTTATTCCACTCTTTTCCTCTGTCAGGAAGAAGGAAATATCAAAGAAATTGCAATAACTCACCATGTAAAGGAAGGACATGAGAAAGCAGACCCTTCACAGTTTGAGCTTCTGAAAGTACTAGGACAAGGATCCTTTGGAAAGGTTGGTAACTGAACTCATGTGGAGCCAATTATTCAGGCATATAGCACTGAATAATATTAGGAGTGAAATATTTAGAACAGCCACAACCTTGCATAAAGGCAGTGTTACAAGAGAAAACTGCTCTCTAAATCAGTGTTAACAAGCTACTGTAATTGTGGCAGATGATTTTAAAGCAGTATTTTTTTTCTAGTTTGTATGATATGTAGGTCTCAAAGTTCCATGGGAAAATTAGTTTGATATGAAATAATTGGATAGTCACTGGTAAAACTGAATGTCATTTTTCTGTAACTACTCTTCTTCTGTGTTTAAGGGGGTGAGGATTGGAAGGTTTTTTTAGTAAGTATTCCTAATTGCTAACTTGCTAATGGTAGGTTATCACCAGTACAGAAGCTATAGGGAGAATTTATTTTTGTAGCAGATTGTAATTTTAAAGAACAAATGTTAGGCAATAATGGCTACTGAAGTAAACGTGATATAACATAGTTGTGTTCAAGCTAGCCATAATTTTAAGACACAACGTGCTTTGATATTAATTTGAAAATCTGTTAAAGAATCAATGTTTCTGGCATTTAGTGAGTACTCTCCACACTGAGATCTCACTATGTGTACATGATTAATACTTTTAGTTGTCCAAATCCAACTTGAAAGCAAAACATAAACTTAATTTGGCAACAGATCATTGAAACAGAATGGAATATGCAATGCAAGACAACAGAGCCTTTAACATCCATTTTTAGCCTTAATTGCAGTTCTGAATGTGATGCTAAGCTCTAGCATATAATGCCAAATCCATCTTGTAAATGGGTAAAATGAGAATTATCAGTCCAATTCTCTCTTGAGGGCAGGAAGTTACTGTTAGACACATTATTGGATTAGCAGTTCCAGTTAAGCTTAGAAATCTAGATGTTTAGAAACTATAAAATTTTGTGCCTAAACTAGTAAGAATTCACTAAGAAACCTGGTTCCAGAGGTGGCTTCCTATGCTGTTTGATTTCATCCAGAATAATAATCAAGTTTTGGTTTGGAAGTCTTTAGATCAGGAGTAGTAAATCATTCAGGAAGGAAATGTAAGCTAATAAATTATAATTTCAACAATTCCGTTTACTGATATTATTAAATTCAGCTTTATAACTGCCAAGAGGAGGCAAGTTTTGAAAAAGCAAAAATAATTAACTGTCTTAGGTGACTTAAATTATTGCAAAAATGCCAACCTTATCCTCAATTATTTTAGCCTTTATCCCTTTTTTTCTATGACTTAAGAAGATGTTACTACTTCCTATTCAGTTTTAAAAGACTAATTTGCATGCTTTTCAAGGTCTCTTGATGATGTTCTGGTAATCTCTGGATAATGCAAAGGGATGTTGGCACTACACTTTTTCATAAATAACCAGAAAACCTGTGGCAGATAAATATATATTTTTTTTCCTCCTTCTTCATTTCTAAATCTAAAATTTGGCTCTGCTGGAATCCATTTTGTATTAAGGATATTAAAAATAATCCCACTAAAGAAATCCCATTACATTAAAGAAGTGTGTGACCTACTCTGGGTGATCCTGCTGTGGCAGGGGGGTTGGACTGGATGATCTTTTGAGGTCCCTTCCAACTCCTAATATTCTGTGATTCTGTGAAGAAGGAAATTAAATGCACTTTAATAGAAGCTGGTTGTACTTTATTGGTACGTGCAAAACTAAACCAAAGTGTATTATAAAAAAATGTGGGTTTGTGATGAAAGAGGTTGTTTCTTACAATTTTATAAGAATTTTTTTAAAATTTATTTTGTTATTGTCGAGATTTAGATGGTTGTTCTATCACCCGATGACTCTTTCTCCCCGGGGAGTGGAATTGGGAAAAGGAAGGGAGACTTGTGGGGTTTAAATTTAAAAATAAATAAATAATAATAAATAATAAATGATACTAAAACTCAATATTAACAACAGTATTAATAGAAAGTATACAGAGTTATACTTAGCCAATATAGTGGGGGATTAGGCCTTGGGAGTAGAGCGTTGGATGAGTCCCTCTTGAGATGTCAGCCATTAAAACAGGAGAGCTGCCCCCAGCAAACTCCCCAGTTTATACTGAGTGTGACATTTGCAGTGTAGTATAATTTCCATTGGCCAGCATAGGGTCAGCTTGGGGTCAACTACCCTGGATTTCCACTTCCCCCAGCCTCTGCACCTGTTTATTCCAAGACTGCTAAAGACCTTGATCATCACATAGCAGTGCTGGCAGAAAACCATAACTAAGTGTCATATCACTTTGTTTCCAGAGTGTTGTAGTCCTTACAGAAAGAACTGCAGCTTTCCTGAACAGAAAACTTACTCTCAAATTCTGTCCCAGTAAACCAGGACAGTTGTGCAGTGATTCTTGGACAAGAGGAAATGGCCTCAAGTTGTGCCAGGGGAGGGCTAAACTGGATATTAGGAAGGGATTTCTTGACTGAAAGAATGGTCAAACACTGGAACAGGCTGCCTGGGAAGGTGGTGGAGTCACCATCTCTGGATGCGTTTAAAAAACGTGTAGATGTGGTGCTTCAAGACATGTTTTAGTGGACATGGGGGTGTTGGGTTGACAGTTGGACTTGACAATCTTAGAGGTCTCTCCCAACCTTAATGATTCCGTGATTCATGTAGTTTTCTAGATCAGCTTTTGTACACGCATTTATTTTAATTTCTGACAATTTTATCAGCACTTTTCCTTATCAATTTTAGTAAGACAAAACTATTTACAGATTAATATTAAAAAGCTGAACTTTGGTAAGAATCCAAAGTCATCCTTTCTTTTATTCACTGAAATCAATTAAGTTAAACCAAAATTAGTTTGGCAGACTGTTTGACTTGAATTAATCTTTTAGGTTATGAAATGAAGGAATAGTAGGAAAAAATGCAAGGAAATTTTTGTTTGGCTTTGCAGAATCTAAAACTGTCAAGCTAATAATAGTCTTGGGAGGAACAATAAAGTTATGTTAAAATAATACTGACTAATTGAATTTCATAGCAAAGTATATTGATTTGACTTGCATTTATTTTCTTTCAAGAATTTTTTTTTTAATTTTCAATGCAGGTTTTTCTTGTCAAAAAAATCTCAGGATCAGATGCTAGACAACTTTATGCAATGAAGGTATTGAAAAAGGCCACCTTGAAAGGTAAGCACTGTTTAGAGAGGAAGAAAAAAAGGTAGTCAGGGGCATTATACCAGAAATTAATCTTTACACACATGCTACATACATCTACAGATTGTATCATAAAACTTCCTTCTGTCAGGCAGCAAATAGCAGAATACACTGCCGCCTTTTGTAAACCCAGAAGTATTATGTAAACAACGTTACTATCCTGATAGTTATAGGGGAAAGTGGATTCCTTTCCATGCTAAATTCATTAGGCAGTGGTGGTTTAATAGAGTAGTTGTGTTACATCTGCCACCTGACTTGCTGCTGAGCTGTTATTTGAAACTTAATATCCTTCCTTTTCTCACCTGCTGTGTGTCACCAAGGATACAGTTAATGCCTTTTGCTCAGTTTATATTTAGGTCATGATATTTAAAAGTGCATTTTATCAGCTGCTTTATTCTAAAAGTTCTAAGCACAGGAGTTTCTTTCTTTAAAACAGAAGTGTGCAGTACATTACCCCAAAACTTTGGCACTTGTTCTGGCTGTAGGACATATTTGATAAAATCTGAAGTTAATCATCTACGTTACCTGAGCAAAAATGAGTTTTAAATTGTTTTGTTTCTTGGGTGTTTTGGGACTTGAATGATATTAGTGACAGAATTAAGTTCGAACCTGAATAATTGCAATTCTGTCCTGGTGAGTTCCATAAGAAAAAAGAAATCATGTATTTTTTTACTCTAGATTTAAAATGAAAGTCATCTTTCCCGCTAATCCCTTAACCAGAATGTGTGTTTGTTGCTTTTATGCCATTGTTTAATAGTTTGTTTGTGGTTCTTCTGAGATGTGACTGCACTGAAATTGCAATGATAATTTTGGGATAGTTCCAACAACTTGTCGTACTTCACCTATGTCATTGATTATTATATTGATTTGCAATTTTAATGTACAGTTTTGTCTGAAACAATTCACACTATGATGGAAGGAACAAAAACTGGCATAGAATTGTAAACTTCTGCTAAAATGTTGAACCTGAAATATTTCTGCTTCAGACCTAGTGCTGAATGTCTGTCTCGTGAATCTCATCATATATCACTTTCACTTAAAACTATTACAGAGGGTGTAAGTGGTTTTGAACAGTTTCCTATCTTTTGATTCCCGTGTGTTTTGTGGCACGTGTTATTCTCATTATTTACTTCCTATTTTTCTGAAATTGATTTCCACTCATTTAAGGGACTTCGATATCCTCAATAGCCTTTCATTCTCCAGCCTGGTAATAGCTCAGAACTGAAGTCAAAGGTCATTCAGCAGTTGCTTTTTCAAGACATTTAAAGACTTCTCTCCATCACCTTTTGATTGTGGCTTAACCTTGTATGTAAAAACTACAGTCCAAGTTGTAGATCTAGTTTTGCCTACAGATGGCAGAGACTGATAAGTACTGAACTTGGAAGTTTGACTTTTCGTTGGAAAAGGAGACTCGTGAGCACTAAGAATTCAAGGATGCAAAAGGCTTGAGCAGAAAGATGACACTAGCAGGAGGATGCCACACTTTTCAACACTTTGCATCTCAATTTTCAGGTGTTGTTGAGTGCCTTTTGTTTGTGATTCATGTTTCAGGAAGAGCAGAGTTACAAGCAAATTAGGATTACTGTTGAAATCTTAATAAGAAATTAACTGAAATGCCTTCTTTTTTTCATAATAGGCACATTTTTTTGAGATCCACTGTATTACTTGATTTGCCTAACGTTAGCTCTTTCAAATATATTTCATAAAGTTATTTTTCTGTTCTAAAATTTAAAGATAAAGATGCCCTTTAAGGCCGCTTCTTAATTGAAGGCGGTGTGCATGATTCACAAATCAAATTTAGAGAGACTGTTTTCACAGGAATGCAACTATGTTAGCCAGAACAGGTTGATGTAACTACAAAGTCCAACCTTTTCATGTTTAGAGGAAATCCAAGAATATACACGTACAACTTTGTTTAGTGCAGACTAGTTTATTAATACACTGATAGGAGGTACCATCTTTCAGTGCCTCTTTATGGTGAGGGATGAGAGAGTGAGAAATGGGGCCAAATCATTGCTAGAGATTCTGGTATCAAATGTATTATGAAAAATCAGTACTTCCCGAAACATGCATATGGAAACTATAGTCAACAGCAGTCAGATTTTAAGCCAAATAATGGCTAATAGTAATGTCTGAAATGAGCTCGGTTCCTTATACTTCTCTGGTTGTGGTTTTGTAAATCCAGATCTTCTCTAGTTTTTCAGAAATAGGGCTAGTTATCCATGGAACTGTGGCATAGCTATAGGCACTTCAAAGTCTTTTGAATTTTCTTCTCAAGTGTATCTGTCAAAAAAAGAGAATATTCTGAATTTAAATTTTGTAACTTAGATGAATTCTTAGAACAGTGAAATTGCAGAATTATCTTTTGATATTTTCATGACTTTAGATGTAAAGGTCAAAATCCAACTATGTTTGCTCTGTGTTTAAGCACTTATTTCATGTGCTTCCATTTTTAGGAATCTCTTCTGCAAGGAAGTGGAAGCTTGATAGCTTGCTTTGTTCATGAAAACGTATCTGTATAACTTTATTTTACAAGTACTTGTATTATTCTAAGTGACTGTTTCTGAGAAAAGATAGCTAAGCTCCTAAAAGGCCCTTTTGCTTATTGACTTTTATTTTTCCTGCCTCGTTATGTTTTAATACCCAAGAACTCTGGCTTGTTAACTGTACAAGGAGTGCTGGCAACTTAAACTTTAGACTGGACTCCATTGCTCTGGGGCAATGAAGATGTAACGTTTGGGAAAGGGACAATAACAAAATGTAGAATAAGGGAAAGAAAGAGAAATGCAACATCTTATACCACTGTAGCAAACTTTGTAAGAGCTCTGAATTTTTTCTGTGTCCTGGCTGATTTGAAGCTTAGGCTGGGAACCAGGCACTGACTGGAGTGGCAGGGGGGTTGCCTAGGAGAGCTGGAGCAGGTGCTGTGCTTAGGTCACCATGCTGCCTGCCTGTCTTCATGGATTGCCAGTCCCACATGTGGTGCATCTGCATGTGCTCCTCAGTTGGTTTAATCTGTAGTGGCATAAGAGCAGATACACATCCCATTCTGACCACCATGTTGGGACAGCCAGGCAGCTTGATCAGCAGCTGCTTCTGATGTCTGATATACTCCTCCATGCACACGTTTACTCTCAGTAAACCTTTTTAAAAAAAACTGAAGTACACGAAACTTTGAATGGTTATCCTTTTTATTCTAAATTCATAAGAAAGAAAGGAAATTAAAAAAAAATCCCTCCCAAATTGTTAAGGTACTTAATATCTTAATTGTACGAGTTATTTGAATGAGATAAATCAATATAAGCATGTTTATGATAGCATAATTGTATTTATGTTTTAAGTTTGTTTTGCTATAACTTTAATTCTTGCTGCATTTCAGCAGTAAATGGCTGTTTTCTGTACATAGCTGTGGCAGTTTTGCTCTGCTGGCTAAGAGGTTAACTAAGTATAGGGCAGACTGAAGTTCTTCTCTTGTGCTCCTGTTAATCTGGCACTGAGTAAATAAATTTTTGCCAATAGCAGAAACTGAACCAAATTGAAATGCATAAGGAAACTTATCAGAAAACTCTGCATGGTGAAATTCTGTCTCAGGTGTCTTCTGGGTAAAGTATAGTGACCTGCTGACAGTTCTAATACTACAGGATACAATGTGAAGTACATCAGAAGACAAAGGAGAAATCCTGATTCATAATGTAAATATTTTTATTTTATTTTACTTTTAATCTTGCTCATGTTTTGTTATAGTTCGAGATCGGGTTCGGACAAAAATGGAACGCGATATCCTAGTAGAAGTTAACCATCCTTTCATTGTCAAGTTACATTATGGTGAGTTGCAGAAAAATTCATTTTTATATCGTAAAAATAGGTGTTTGTCAAGGTAGTGCCTAATATTTGCTTTGTGGTTCAGAGAATCATAGAAAAATAGTGTGCTATCTAAATCCTGATTGTGCAAAAGACTTGCTGTGTAGTAATTCTCATGCAAAGTAAGCACATGATGAACTTCATGCACAATGTTAAGTCTTTATAGGACTGAATGTCTGTAGTGCTTTGCTTTAGTGAAAAGCAGTTTTCTGTTTATATTTAGCCATTCTTTTCCAAAACCTCTTATCTTTTGTATGTGTCATTCAATTTTTAAGAAAATTATTTATTATCCTTACTTTATTTACTCTATAGAAAATATATGCAATGGCATTATTTCCAGTTGCATCAAAATTGGTGGGAATATGCCCTTTAATTTTAATAGTATGGGCAACCATAAAAAATTATTCATGTAGAGGGGGAAGAAATCAGTGCTGTTACCATGTCATTCAGAAAGTAAACTGAAGAAAAGATAGAGAACAGTTTCTCTTGTTCATTTTTTCCTCAGGTATATTTTTCTTTTAGGATTCAGTTTTTTCTATAGTTCAAACCTCACATCTTTATGATACTCTGATGTGGCTTAAATAATGTCACTTTCATTATTTTAAATAATGTAGTTTTCACTATTATTTTGCTAAATAATATAGCTATTTCACTATTACAAGTTGGAGCATAGAAAGTTCCATGAGAACATAAGAAAAAACTTTCACTGTGAGGGTGACAGAGCACTGAACAGGCTGCCCAGAGAGGTTGTGGAGTCTCCTTCTCTGGAGACATTCAAAACCCGTCTGGACGCATTCCTGTGTGACCTGGTCTAGGTGTTCCTGCTCTGGCAGGGGGGTTGGACTGGATGATCTTTAGAGGTCCCTTCCAACTCCTAATATTCTGCGATTCTGTGATTTTACTTGTCATTCTTCTGCAAGCTAGACTAGATCTCTCTGTTAAGCTGAGTTTCCGAAGGTTTTACAATACATGCATTAGTTACTAATTTGCCATTTTTAAATCTGGGCTTTTTAGTTCCAAAATCTGGAGTGCAATGCTGACTAACCTTAGTTTATTTTTTTAGAAATTTTATTGGTGACTTGCTTTGCTTTCACATGGCATGAGAATTACTTGGTCCATGATAGAGGAACAGTTATTTAATTCATTTAAATAACATTTTCCAGAAAGGAGGAAGAAGAATAATTAATTTATATAATGAAAATAAGGGTGAATCATTGGGTATGTTATTCTTCTGAGCATGGGTAAAATTAGATACTATGTTTAATTTCTTTAATTGATCTTTTCAGCTTTTCAAACAGAAGGGAAGCTATATCTTATTTTGGATTTTCTCAGGGGAGGAGACTTGTTTACACGTTTATCCAAAGAGGTAAACTTTTTAAATTTGTAAACTGTCTACTGATTAAATTTGACTATAAATTGCCTATATATAGGAAAGGTTACTTTTTAATTTAATTTTTCATTTAATAACATTTCAGTATCTTCTTTTAACCAGCTAGATTTTTCTGTTTGATTGGGTTTCTTTCACAAAGTAGTCACTTCATGAAACTGCTGTTGGTAACTTACATTTTTTTCTTAAAGGCTTAGACAAGCAGTCTTTCTGTGCCACTTTTTACACCTTGCAAAATTGTCTTCTCCTGTGGCTACCATGCCTAAAGATGAGTCTCAGAGCATGGATTTATATAATGTGGTTGCATTCAAATTAATTGATTTCTCTGGTTTTAATATCCAGAATTTAGTGTCAGATAGGTTTTGGTGGCAGGTTAGTGATTTACATATGAACACAAACTTACATCATTTATAAATATTTTTTAAAAAACGAGAATTGCATTCAACTTATTTTAGTAATTTTCCAAACATGAACATTGTGCCTCTGTCATGCTAGTGGTATCTCTGAGTAGACATGTGAAATAATGATTTTGAAATTTATGATTGCCTCCAATTAATTTGTTTATAACTCCTAAAATTATATGCTAACTTTTCATATATATATATA
>NW_010191472.1:0-99435 GCF_000695765.1 Mesitornis unicolor
AACATTCTGTGATTCTGTGTGATTCTGTGATGCGGCAAGATAGTGACCCGGAAGGAAACCACCCGGAAGCGGAAGTAAAACATCCTGAACCAGATGTGGGTGGTGACACATAAGATAGTAAACAATAATGTATTAGCTTAGACAATATGGAGGCATATATGTAAATAATAAAAATGCTTATGTAGTGTGACTAAGGGATTTTGGACTATAAAAGCACAGTTTCTGATAAAATAAAAGTCTTCGATTTATAACTCTTATAGAGTTGTCTCGAAGTCAAACCAAAAAAACCTATTCAATATATTACTCCATATCTTTGATTACTGTGGTTTTTAAAAATTCCCTTACAGTACTTTAAAATGTGCACTTTTTAAAAAAAATACAAAGCTAATAAACAGGTTTAAATGGCAATTTTGTGCTAGTATTATCATACAGCCATGAATTTCTTTTAATTACCTGTTCCAATTTTCGGCATGTGGCTTCTATGAATGAAAGAAGGATTTCTGGCAGAATTAGAATTTATGCATAAACACAATTCTTGCTCCATACTTCTAATTTGTAACTGTGTCAGTTTCTTCTCAGAAAAAACAGTTGGAAGTTGCTAAAACTAAAAATTGTTGAATGATTTTGAAATATGAGCAAGACAATTCTGGCAAAAACCCCACTGTATGAAAAAGGACATAGCTATTCTACTAACTTGTTTAAAAGCATATTCTTTATATGCTTTCCAATTACTTGTGGAGAAGCGAGCAAAGCATGAGGAACTCTCTGACATATTTCTGACTGCAGGGGCCAGGTTCCAAAGCTTAGGCTTTATTAACATAATTACACAAATAAAAAATACACAACTACAAAAGAAGAAGTTAAGGGACATTTCAGATCTTGCTAAAACTAAGACAAGAATTGTAGATTTGAAGAACATAGAAATATTTGTTTGAGAATCGTTCAGTTTTCTACTTCTGGTGCATAAAAATATATGCTGAAACAAAACATTTCATAGTAAACCCATAGTCTCCTCTGAAAAATAAGACACATTCAGTCTAGTACACTAATGGTTAAATGTTTTTCACTCCAAGGCCAGGACACACAGCATATGTAGGACAGTAGCATCACCCTGACGGGAAAAGAAATTCACATGTTTGTAGTTGGCACCAAGGGGAGAAGCGGAACAAAAATAGCTTCTGCTTTAATGAAAAGAAGTTTTGAAAGTCCAGGATCTGCTAGGTTTTCTCAGGTGTTCTTTTAAACTTTGCCAATGTTAAGTGTGCCAGTGTCAGGATCCAGTTCCTCCTGGGATTAGGTTGCCTGGGCCATTGTGGACAGTGTAGCTTCCTGGCCTAGAGAACACTCAGCAGAGGCCTGTCCCTCCTTCACAAGCTGAAACTCTTGCCCTTAGTTTCTGCCTGAGAAATGCTGCAGCCATGGCTGTGTGAAGCCATTTTCTTCACTAAGCCAGATCTGACATTGGCTTGTGGTCTTCCTAGTCCGACCATGGTCCTGCCTTGCCACTGAGGACTTGCCTGATGATCGTCAAACTTTGAACCAGATTATCATAACTGTGCCTGCACTGCTTGCCTTGCTCTGGTGTAGTGGGACTCTCTCCACCACAACCGTCTCTGCTTTTTTGGCTCCCAGCTGCCCTTTCTGTATGAAGCATCTCACCCTTGACACTCCCTGACAGAACTCCATTTTCTTCACTGTCATCATGGCTTTGATCTGTAACACTTTCTTCACAGGCTCTTTCTCAACAGTATAATCACCATAACGTGTGTAAAAGAATCAAAATACTGTTTGACTGATCTGTTATTCCCATAAAAAGCCCAGAGTTTGAAATCTCCCAATTCTAGGAAGTTTACAGGAGGCTTCTAAAAGCTTTCTAAATGGAACTGGCATTCTGATGGGGCCAGGCACACTAAATAATTGTGTTGCAGTGACTAAAAAGTCTAAGAAAATGTAATGCAGAATCCTTTCTGGTCCCTAGGAAGTTTACTTTCTGTTCCTGTGAGGCTTGATCATCAGTTTCCAGCTCTCCACAACCTCTCCTGGAATTGCGGATTCCCAACTTCTTACTCCATTTGGAAGCTGCTTTGCCTTCAAATCGCTTTTTCATCCCTTGGGAAATAACCATCTCCTGCTATCTCCAGAGGGATCTGTCTCATCTTGTCACTCTCTTTAAAGAAATGCAAACCAGAGCCAGAGAGAAAACTTCACTAAAAGATCCTATCCCTTGTGTCAGTCAGTGGGTGAAAGTCAGGCTCAAAAGTAGTGAAGAAGGTATGAAAAGAATGTGAGATTTATCTGAGGAGCCAGATACCATTATCACAAAATTCTATGCTTAGGCCACAGAGTTGCCATCTCAGAATGGATATTTCTAACAAAATTAGGGTCAGTACCATATCCCCAGACAGTTGAAAATGAAGTACTTATATTCAAGAAGCCAAGAAAAAAATTACTAAGACGACTATAGAAACATTAGTATAATCTCACCAGGATGAAAAAAGGTAAAAGCATATTTTGAAGAAAAGTGTAACTGTAGTCATGAAGGTGAAGAGAAAATGGAGATAATGCATTGGACATTTTGCCAAAGATACAGTATACCAGATAACCTAATATTTTTTTTATCTTACAATAATTGATTTTTTAGACTAAAAAAATCAGATTTAATTCAAATGACAACGTTGAAATAAAAAAAAATGGATAACATTATTAAATTCAACCTGGAAACTGGATGGAATTTTCTTTTGCTAAGCTTCCTAACAATTAAAGTTCAGGAGAATTGCAGAAGTTCCTTTATCACTTAAGAAATCAGGCAACCTAGAACTATATTGGTAATTTAATGCTATAGCCTAATTTTTCTGAGGACTTTTAACACTCTCAATAAATAAGAATCCTGATGAGCAAGTGGAAGCATAAGATTATTAATGGAAAATGTCATTTGACAGAAATATACCAGATTGCCAAAAGACATAAAATAAATATTTACTTCTATAAACAAAGGTAAACTTGTTTCTATAGATTATTGTAGTCTCCACAGTGAGTAATTTAGCTGTGCGGATGAAATTTTACAGCTAACTTAGATTATACAGGCCATGTGGTACCTCAGTTGTTTTTGAGGAACTGGGAGAGAGGGGAAAGAGGGAAAACTGTTTTTATGGTTTCCTTCTCTATTTTCTAACTTCACCCTTAAAATTATATAGATCCATCAGTCATAGATATTGTTAGGGTGCTAGACACTCTCATATTTCCTCTGATTTAGAAATCCCTAGGAGGAAAATATAAAGTGATCAGCAAAGCAGTTAAACAAGCAAGCAAGCAAGCAGACAACACATATTGGGAAAACAATCTCTTTAGGTACATAAAACCTCACTAAAAAAAGGTTATTATCTGAATTAAGCTGTTAAGTTACTTTTTATAAATTGCTTTTTTTTCTTTCTTCAGCAAATACTAATGTGGCAAAGAAAAATGTTACCAAACTGTCTTGGAAGTAATTAAAAGATGTCAATACCAGTTCATTATATTGCAGGTACAAATCAGGCTTATCATTGCAGTGTTGCTGAAAATAAATATTAAACACCAATTTTACATTACAGAACTACAGCATTATTTATGTGGAAGAGACATCATGAATTTACACGGCAAACAGCATGTAGACAGTCACACAATGCATCTCTTGCTCACTTTGAACTGTAGACTACATCACATTCAAGCACTTATTAACTAACTGAGACCTAGTCTGCATGCCCACTAAACAAACATACACGCTGAGGTGAAATCACTTGAGGCAGAAGAAATATCACCTCTGACATTAACAGGCTCTGGGTCATCTCCAGATGCAACATTTCTTGTATGAGCAACATTAATGCATAAGCATACTCTTCTGTTCACTAAGCCTGTCAGACATCTCCCAGATGCACAGCATAATGCTAGGCTACTGTGTCACAGAGCATAAAACACATCTGAGCATCAGTGTTGCCCGGATTGTATTGCTCCTTCTAGGGTGCTCCACTATTAATATTTCATTGGAGGCCTGTAGATCTGCATTTATGATGGTGTTGGGTCATTCCAGATTTGATATAAAACACTTGGATTCTCAAATGTCTTGTTATGAAACTGCTAAAAGCACTAAAATAGGACTTCTAGGCTACACCACCTGTTGCTGTGCATTAGATTTCGAACAGATGTTACTGATGGATGTCCTCCCAGATACTGTCCATAAGCTGTTGTTGTAGTACCACAATCAGAAACAGGCCCTATAGATTTACGGAGAAGACATATTTGGGACTAGTGTTATGAGTCACTACATGTTTACTAACATTATAATGAAGAAAAATATCCAGCTCTGGTCCTGTGTTATTATACTGTTAATAAATTTAATATTAGCTGCATTTGACAAGTTAAGCAAAGCTAATCCCCAGCACACACCTAGAGGCAATAAAATAAAAAACTTCATTCAAACATGCTACAAATTTTAGCTTGATATTACAAACTAAATCACTGTGACAAACTAAGAAAAAACATTCTCCTACCTTGGAGAGAAAAGTAAAAGATCTCAGGAGAGAAAATATTTTCATTTTACTTTTTATTTTGTCCTTAGGTACAGGGGCTTTTACTTATTTGTACCACATCTAACTGCACATGTAAATGATATTCTGACCATTTTATCCTGGTCTTCATTCTTCTGAGACCATCTTTGCTGTCTTCCATTTAATTTAGATGACTAGTGTCCTCTGCATTTCAGCAGGGCTGAACCCATGCAGCAGGAAAACATAAACTGTCATAAAAGAGCAAAACATAAGGAGTCAAATACCAATCTGCATATAAAAATGAAAGGCTAATGAAGAATTTTAGATCAAAAAGTTTGGCTTATTATTTGTTTATTCAGGCTATGAGGCCATTCTGCAATTGTCAAGATTCACAGATAAATACATGCAATACATATGATAAGGTATCAGAATTGTTGCTGGTTGTAATGAGATTAAATAGTATTTTGAAAAAAGTGGCAGTGTCTCTCAAAAAAAACCCTTTCGCTCTCTACAGCTGTCTCTATCACTAGTTTGAGCATCTAATACCATATGTTAAGTAGTAAGAATATAGACTGTTTTCCCAAATATGTTTACATTATCGGTACTAAAACTCAGAAGGTTCTTGTCTTTCCTCCTGCTTCCAAGTAACTTGCTTCCTCCCTAAACCCTCCCATCAGAATCAGATGGATTGTAGCTCTGAAAAGAGTCTAGCTGGCTTTCAAAACAAAGATGTTTCTTGTGAGAATTAGAGTAAGTACAAATTAATAAAGAACAGAATTAGCAGACATATGGATGAATATGATCTCTTTCCAATGAGGAAGAGTCAACAGGATGTCTGTAAAGGAAAGACCTCCTTCATAAACCCATTAGGGTTCTCTGAGGGGATTAAAAGCAAATGGATAAAAGCCAGTTGGTTTAAAGTAAGCTAAGCATTGCAATGCTTTTCAAGCCAGGAGGGAGGGCCTTTGCTTGCATACATGTCAAGATAGAGGTATGATGAAGGAACAGCCAGTTCTTGAAAGGAAGGGACAAAGTACAACTACAGGATCTGTGCTGGGATATGTGCTGTTCCACGTATTCATAAACAACCAGAGAAATAATATGAGATTAGAGGTAGCAAAATATGTTAATGATACTAAATGGTTTAGAGTAGCAAAAAAGAGGACCAATTTAAAAGTACATGATATGACAATAAATAGCAGATTAATTTCACTGTAGATGAATTGAAAGTGTTACACAGAAAAAAAGTGTAATCTCATGTATACATTTATGAAAAATTTTGAATTACTATTATCAGTCAGGAGGAATATCTTTGGGTAAAAATGTTTATTCAGACCATAGAGTCTTTTCTGTATTGCTTCTTACACCTTTTTGAATAGTGTCTGTAGGTTTGGATGGAGTCATGGTTCACCTACAGTTTGATTCTGTCATCTCCAAAAGAATACGAACAATATCCAGAGAAGGGCAATCACAGTGACCACAGATATGGAATGGAGAGCAGCCCAGCAAAATAGAACTGCTCAATTTGGAAAGAAAGTAAATGAAGGCAGAAAAAATAGATGTCTACAAAATCAACAAGTCACAAGGAGGATGAATTCCAACCCAAGAACTAGGAGGCATCAAATAAAATCATTATGAGCAATTTCAAACAAATACAGTGAAATGGGCTCAGTACATCAAGTTTTATAACAAACAAAAAGAGAAAGTTCTTCCCACAACTGGAGATAGATCTGTGGAACTCATTGTCAAAGTCCTGACAATTGTAGATGCTGGAGTTTTCCTTGGGTTCCAAGGGAGGCTTGACAAGTTCACAGAATAGAGATCTATTTGGTGGTTTTGAGAACAAAGACATTTAACCTGGAACTTATCTGAAAGTATCTGTAGACTAGGAACATATTAGGGCTAAATATGTCATATATGGTTACCCTCTTCCTACTTTTCCCAAAGAAATGTCCTGTGGCAATTGTTGAAGGCAAGATGTAGATCTTGGTCTGCCATCACTGAACATAGTGGGTAAGTTACAACAGTGTTTCCATCAGTGACAGATCTGTCTTCGGAGGCCTAGTCAATCTGGAAGAGGACCCCATACACTGAGATCTCATGATGGAGGGAATGATGGTATTTTTCAAATTGATAACCATTTCTGCGTACCAGAAAAATTTAACAGACCTCCACTGAGTTTACCAAATGACATAGTTGTTCATACTAGAATGCATTTATCCCTAGGAGCTGGGAGGTTTCATGAATCATGGATAAGTAACACTAAGGACTTCATTGCCACACTGAGTTTACATGTTCTTGAAATAGCACTTGACTCAAAGCTTATCTGATTCAATGAACATCTATTCCCTGAGGTTTGTCAGCGTTCTAACAGGCTGCAAATATTGGATTTTTGTGTTTGTGTATGTGTACGTACGACTTGAATCCCTCAGCTAAAAACTAATGTAATTAATTAATGTAATTAATGTAAAGAGCAGAACTTCGTTGAAGACTAAGTACTCAATCTGGGCAACATTCTCCTCAGTAGGTTAAAAAAGCCCACTTTCTAAAAACACCTTTTAGTTGGAAGCTGTTTCCTTCCCTGCTGTTTACTTTGAGCTTGTTTGATAAATTTAAAAAATATTTTGAACCTAATAAGTATTATCCAAAAATGTAATGACATGATGACAATTGTTATATGTGTATGCTCCAAGGCAGATATTTTACCACTGGATTTCAGATATTTTCCTTTAATGACTTTTGTATTATTCCAGGAAATGAATACATCTATTAATTCAGGTTTTTTCCCCTTTGGTACATACTGTGTAAACGGCTGCTTTTTAAAAAGAAGCAATTTGATAGGAATACTGATGAGCATAAGTTTTAAAATACTTTTTTTCCCTAAAGCCTCTAAGGAAAAAAAGAAGCATATTCTATAAAAATATTGCAAGAAATATCCTTAGGATGTATTTCAGTATTCTCTACTAGTCACTAATATTGAACAACATAAAAGTGTTTTCCATTCAGTGATACCAGTCTTGATGAATAGTTGAGGTAGTAAATGGTTTGAATGTAAAAAGCCTCTCTTCTCCATGGATTGCTGACTTGTTCTCCTGATTGCCTGTGCCTGAGAATAGTATATCAGACATTTGACATATTATTCAGACTGAAATATTCAATATTTTCAGCTCAAGATGCAATTACTTAGAAATTATGCAACGAGCCTCTACCTACCAGTAAAGAAGACAGGAAGAAAACTTTCATTTAGGAGTATGACTAGAAAATAAGACCTTTTCTTAGGTCACTCTTTTTTTAGGGTCTTTATTTAACAGAATACCTCAAGTAACAAATACCTGACATCCTAGGCCTCCATCCTTTTAGATTAAAAAGTAGTTTACAAAGACTATTGTAAAATAAACTTTTAAAACAATAGAACACAAGCAGTTCTGACCATACTTGAAAGATCATACTTCAACAGTTCATGGTTTGCATCCCAGTATGACACAAAAAAACACCATTGTAGTTGAGACACAGTGAATAAGCACAAATAACATTACAATATGCTAGTAAAGGTCCCCGTGAAATATCTATTTTGCTTCTCATTATGGCCTGAAAATCCATCTAGTTATTTAGAATATGAAAAGATTAAAAATGACTACTCCACCTAAATAGAGTCAGTGGAAATAGAAAACATCTGAGACAGTCTCACTAATTATTCATTGAACAATTCTTTCCGACCTAACATATAAAGACACTGTCAAATATGGTGATCCAAAATATGACTTGTTCTTGTTCTTCTTCCAGTGAATTAGAAGTCAATGTGTTTCTTTTTTTTTTTGCGGGGGGCTTGTTTCACACTCGTGCTTCTTATTAGGTGTAAGCCTTGATATATGTATGTCATCTGGTTTACATGCTCTGTGATATACAAGAGGAACTCCAACTATAATTTACCATGGTTAATCATAATTAACCATAACACGTCAACTTGAAATAGCTTCCATTTGGCTATGTGCATTTTTGAGCAGTTAAAGCACTTAGGAATGATTACCAGAAATGCTCATTCCATTCCTCTGGAACAATAACTTCCGTTATCTATGCGATGTTTTGGTTTATGTTTTACATTCTTTTGTATGTTGAAGCGGATATACTGTCATGACTTTTTTTTCTTTTGTTTTTGTAATACCTAGGCTATTTCTTCACCTGGTTCTAATTCTGGGGGCTGTATGTTTGTTACTTTGCTGCAAATCAGACCAGCCAGGAGTTTTAATTGTACAGTTATCAGAGATAAACCAGTGTCTTTCATCAGTAGCTGCTCAGAAAGAGTGGACTCATCAATGGAATGTCATAATGCTGATGACCTCACCTCTTTAGAGGGCTTAGTGAGGATTAATTTTAACCTATCATTGTCAAAATGGTGATACAAGAGGGACAGTTAACAGTTTTTCCACTTTTGATTCTACTTTACAAGGCAAGACGTAAATCAAATGGATCTCTTTAATATATTTAGAAAGAAGAAGTGGCTGCTCATCCTTTAATTCTCCTGAAATTTTTCCTTTTTTCCTTTTCACTTTATATCTCCATGTGCTTACATTTGTGCGAGGGAAAGGGGAAGAGGACTCTCAAAACCTGGGTTAATCTTCGGTTTTCAAAATCCTTGAAGTTTAAATGTGTCTGGATCATGTTTTTGTTTTGATTTATGACTCTGTGTAGGTGGGCAGGTGCAGCTGCTCTGAAATTTCAGTCATGATTCTTGGTTAAGTTTAGGCATTCTGAAGTGAAGTTTTTGATTCGGGCCAATTTCTAACTGGTGAATTTCAACAGCTGTGGAAATGAAACATCTTTAACACAATAAGAGACAGATGACATGGAGGACTCAGGGCTGCCTTATAGCTAGGGCCAAAATAAGATGGAAATAGATGAGTATCAATAAATACTTGTCAAAGAGCACTGTCCAGAGCAAAAGAGAATTGCTCTCTTTTATGAAGGGATAGGAGTAGCCTGAAGCCAAGTATAGAGATATACAGCTGAGGTAGAGATTCTATCACCTCTTTTAAGGTTTTGAAATTCTGCACAGGCTGATTAATTTCTCTGCAAGACAGCACATGCCATGGTAATGTAAGGGCAGCTTACAGAGTAGAGTGTTGTTCGGGTTGAGGAAAGAGAAAGGCAGTTTCTAGCTTATACATTCCCTTCTTTTTCTACATGGGTCATTTTTATTCTTACCAAAAAAACCCCTCCAAATCCCATACTTTCTCTCACAACTCAGACCTTGTATTTATATGCAAGCAATAAGGAATGGTCTGATTCAAGGAATGCACTACTTAACTTCTGCAGCGGTCAGAAAAGTTGTTCTTTTCCTCTCATTTTAGCAGCTCAATTGAACTATGGAATTTTTCCATAATTTCCTCTGAATATCAAACATCCATCTACACAATAAGAATACATCCTCTTCACCACAGAATCCAGAGTTGGTCATGGAGCAGTCAGGTCACTTGATCACTCAGTTACTTACAGGCTTGGCTTCTTCAAGTATCTGAGGTACAGAATTAAGCTAGCAGAAACCATGGCAAAGGTAGTGTAAGTCTTTGCTGTGGAACAGAGACTCTCATCACAAGATCAGCAACAATGCCATGTCTTCCAGCCTCCCAGTGCTCAGCTCTCTTGGCCAACATGACTATTTGTGGGGTCAATATATGGTCAATATATCACTGCCACCAGGGAGCTGATCTAACTTAAAATGTACAGACAAGAGAACAACAAATATCGTCTAAGCAGTCTTCTTCCCTTAGCACACACACCTGAAGGATACAGCAGAGTACTGCATATGGTGAGCTGCTAACCTGAGGGAAAGGACAGATGTTCCCTTCTTTTGGTTAACAAAGACAGGCACCCCGAGGCTTCTAGTGAATTGTAGACAAGCTCATGTCACTAATTACTTGCTTACACAAGTGGTGATTGGAAGCTGTTGCTGGACAAGGGTTATGCTACAGCTTTAGGAGAGGCACTAGAGTCAATGCTGGAAGATATTCTGTCTGCCATATGAACCGTCACTTACAGTTAATAAAACTGGTCTGTAATTCAAATGGTTTATGGGGGTCAGAGGTGTTACTGCAAGTCTTCTCAGAGTTGTTTTAAGCTCATTAACAGGGAATTCTTGTGGTTTCTGTAACAACTGCTGTGTGGTGTGGATGGCTAGATATTTCAAGATTTTTGTTGTGAGTTGCAGATCCCTCAGGTCTTAAAAATATCTTCTATGGTGACTGAAATACACAAGAGCTCTAACTGTTATGACTGTTGTTTACTCTTGGAATCAAGAAGTAAGAGAAAAATGAATGTAACACAGTTCTTAATCTCTGATTTTACTAATTATATTAATTTCCATAAGTAGCTTGGAGCTTTAGTAGTATCTTAGGTCAAAGTAGTACTTGCACAGGAAAAATGGTAGTAGAAATTATTGCAGATAAACACAGTGTAAGAGTTTATATTCATTTAAATGACTGATCTGTTAAATGATTTTTGATCATTAAAAGAGGGTATTTAAAGAGTATGGGAGCTCAGTTCTTCATCCTGAGCAAATGAAAACCACTAATTCTCTTATATAACCTCAGTCACTGAAAAGTTTAACTGTTTTTAATGGCAGTTCTGTTAGCCTTGTACATGAAGAATAGCAACTTTCATTTTAAAATATTGTTTGTATGAGGTATTTTGTTCCATTAGTTTTTCAGTAGAAAAGCTGTTTAAATGAAAATGAACTTGATGATAGTCTAAAAGCTGAGAATCCATAGGGAATGTCGAGACTGTGAGACTGGGATTTCTGCAGAGTTCCCCCTCTGCTAGACTGGGAACTGGAGCAATACCACTGCATTACTGTGGTGCTCCACATGAAACAAACAGCTGTCAGAACTGATGACCAAAATTCCTTTTTTAGGCTTTGCTACTACTGATGCTCCTCAAGGGAATGAAGCATTGCTCTCTTTGGAGAACTGAGGAATGACCTTTTATGGCAGCCTGTTTGGGAGCAGTGTATTATAGACAACCCTCTTGATCATCACAACTTTGCCTCAGAGGAAGCTGTAGCTGAAATGGTATAGCAGAGAACTCATGCACACACTGAACAGGATTTGCAAAGATTCTTAGCATAATCAAGAATTGTTTGTGTGAATGTGCTAAACCATCCTAATTTAATTTCTATGTTTTTGTTGCCTAGCAAAAGGTTATCTTTTCTATTACATGGCCGTTTTTGAAATGTCTGACATAATAAGTATTCCTATTACATCTTCTATCAAAATATATCACAGTCTAGATGGAGGTAACAAATTCTCATAATTTCTTTAAAATAAACAAACCCAAAATATAAATCTTACATGAGGTAAACCTACTGAAGTCTTGGGAAATCCTTCTTCTCTCGCCGTCAGAATGCAGAAGTTTACTAGTCTGAATGTTAGAAATTAAAAAAGATTATTCTCTACAACAGTAATCTATTATCATCATATAAAACATGGTGAGATACTCTAAGTTGTAATTTCTGCTTAATAAACCAATTTACATAACATGATTCAATCAAGAAATTCTGACTATCAAATAAATTTTCATTGTTGGTGGGGTTTTTTTCTTCAATTGAGCTGTCTCTCTGACTGCTCTTTTCCCAGTGAAAGCCCATTATCCACTAAGAAGATTGCTTGAATACATTTTGTTTATCTGGTTTGAAAAAAAGCTCATCATAGAGTCATAATGATATGACTAATCAAACAGATACTGACATAATGGATAGTTCGTTCTGTTGTCTTTTTAGCTTGAAAGTTTTATACTAACCTTTTTCTTTCCTCAGAGATTTTCTCTTCTGAGTTATTTAATTCTAAATTTAATTTAAAGAACAGCAATTCAAGTAAAGCATGATGGTTGTTCTCCATTTTCTCCCTGTCCAGCTCTCTTTTCCAGTATGAAAACTGTAAGGTCCTTGTCCAGACAGACTATAGATGAGTGTCTCACTCATTTCAGCTTTGGTTTCCTGGATGGAGAAGTGGGGTCAGAACCTATGCTCCTCCCACTGTTCTATATTTCTGTGAGCAGGCATAAGACTAGAGAACTTGCAAGGTAAGGTTACCTAGTCTGGTTATCTAGTGCTAGATTGTAAAATAGAAATGTATAACATCTAACTACTTTTACTGCCTGAACTACTGTTTCTCTATGCTTCCTAAACTGAAGATTGATTTGCATAAAACATGTCAAAAGTGAAAGTGTCAAAATAACCACCCACATGACACTCTGACACAACTTGCTGTATTTCCTGATGGTAACTGAAGCAACATGGGAAGGTCATGGCATAGTACTGCCTAGAGCATGACACACAGTTCACATCCCAAGGAAGAATATGTTTGGATTATTGTGATTCAGTACATATTTTGGATTTAAGTCTTCCCTGCTTTTGTCTCTCAGTCTTTGTGATGTCAAAATTTGCCATTAGGTGGTTGGAAACATCAGGATAATCCACGTACTCAAGTGCAAGCCATTCCCTTTGGTCACTGTGCCATTAGTCCCATGGAGCTAAACTTAGAGCTATTCAGCACCATCTGCTGTAGCATTACGTTTTCAGAACAAAACAGAATTTAACTAGAAAGATAAACTGTAAGTCACATAATCTTTTTTCTATAATGACAGGAATTCTCCAGACTCACCAGAAAGACCTATGAACTAGATTAGGTTAGGAAGATTCATGGACTCTAGCAAATCCCCAGCTCTGCGAGAATAAAATATTTTTTTCATCTGCTGGCTGAAGAATTAAGGAACTGGTGAATAACTGCCCTTGTTGACCAGTCTCAGTGACAAACTTCAAAGAGCAAATGACTTACAATTATTAGTCATGCTCCTCAATGCACTTCTAGGCTGTACTAAAATCCAACAAGGTGTATAAGCACCCTGTGTGTAGTATAAGAAGAAAAAGCTCTACTAAAATCTGCATAAGAGTCATAACCAGATATAAAATACCAAGCTCTATGATATTTTTTCAGTTAGGATTCACATCCTTAAAATACACCAGCTGTACCTCAGACAGATGCTACTTGCAATCATATAATTAACCTGAATAAGCATTATAGCTCTGATGTCAACTGGCAAGACCACAATAAGACTGGCCAAGCTGATTGGAGCTGACCAGCTGACAGGCATAGCTAGAAATGGAAACTATGTCACTGGAAAAGAAGAAGACTGAATGACAATGACAAGCATGTTTCCATTAAGAGTGTCTTTCAACAGAACAGTTGGAATTCAAAGCCTGGAAGAGTGAGCAGTCTTCAGCGGGCAGGTCTATGTATCTTCCAAGGACTTCAGCCTTTATGAAATGTTAGAGTATTGGAAAGACACTTTTACAAGAAGTTGCACTTGTTGTTCTCTCAAGATCATTTACATTCTTGGAAGACACAACAGTTAAGATGTTCAGAAAGAAATATGACAGAAGAAAGAGTAAGACTAAGGTTTTGAGTAACAGAATAGCCAAGATGGAAAAGGTGGGTATAAAGTATGAATCTCAATGCTCTACTCTTTGTCTTAGTAGACATTATCTCAGGGGATATTAGTTTATTTTCCTTCTATCAGTGGCAACTTTACAGTTAAGACAATTCTCTTTCTTCACTGCTGGCATCAAATTATACTGTTCAAATGTACTGCACAGATCTGTGGTCAAACCTGAAGAGACTTTCCAAAGCAAAAATTCTACCTTACATATTGCCAACATGAGCATATTCCACGGGCTGAAATAAAATACCTGTCACAGGCTTGCTTTTCACAAGAACAGCCTTTTACTCTTTAGCACTGACTCCTAAAGCTGCTTCTGCAGTCAGCTTTACTATCAGTGTGCTGATTTAGAGAAGTTTATTGCTGTGTTCCTGCAGTGACACGGGAAATACCACATTACCTCTGTTCCAAAGGTGTGATCCCCTTTTCACAGGTAGCAGTGCAAGGAAAAGAACGACTCTATGCATCTGACTGTGAATGGTGGTTCACAAGTTCTATTCCTCTTGCTCTAGGAAAAAAAAAATCAAATATCACCCTGCAGCAGCGCCTGTTTCTGGAACATTTGCGAGCCTCTCCAAGTTGGTACATTGCCATTTCTAGCTTCGCTGGAAATTAAAATGGTGCTTACCTTTATGTTCAAAGACCTTTGATGTACTATAACAAACAATCCCATATCCAGTTATCTCTTATAGTCTTCAATCCAGACTTGGGCTTTGCATCATGCATACTCAGTAGGACACATCACTTCGCAGCTTTCTCCGGAGGTGTTATTATAACTGGCTGGTATTGACTAGACAGCTTTTTTCTCTCTGACTGGTTGTTAATCTTTATTGGCTTTGGCTTTAGGGTTTCACTTACCTCGCAGCTGCTCAGTTAAACTTCATTGACATTTTCTGATATTTCGAAATGGAAATCTGGCCTGCTACCTCTAAATATGAATGACTTGATTTGTTATAGGCAAGAGAATTTTCAAAATGCAAAGTTTTAGTATGGTTGTCTGTATTGCATTAGAAATGAAATGGTGACTGTGGAGAAACTGAATGATCTGTAAAATGCATGTATATTTTTTCTGTTTTTTACCTGCTATTGACCACTGTTGGAATACATTGTGGTTTTACCATATGTTTTCATGCTCTTCAACCTATCCAGTTCCCTGTGTGAGGAGCACTTTAGTATGTGCATTCAACTTCATCCTATGACACACAAGATTTCTTCCAACACTTTTGGAAATGCACCTATGATTCTAGAAATTCCTTAAGCAATGCCTATTTGTCTTGTAAACAGGAATCATTTGAGTGAAATGTTAGCTTCTCCTTTCAGTGTAGGACTGTGATCTAAATCTCATTCAATTCTTATATTGAAGATTTATGTCATTTAGGTGGTGCTGGAGCAGCTTAATGGTTAGATATTTGGGTCCTAGAAGAGGCATTGCTTGTGGTTGTGCCAGAAGGGCTAGAAGTTCGTAACTGTTGAAAAACACATTCACAAAAAAGATAGAAAGGACTTTAGACTGTATGAATCTATTTGAACTCATTCTGCTAACAACAACAGAGGATTGGTTTAGAGTAAGGCAGAACTTAAGACAGTGTAGCTTAAAAATATGAAATCTCTAACTGTTTGGCAGTTCTGGCTGGTGTTGCACCGAGAGTAGCCTAACAAAAGTTTAAACAAGCTGCTTTTTGTTTACTGTCTTTTCTTTGTTTATGTCTTTCTTCCTTGGCACAAAACAGTAAGCAATGTACAGGCATAATGAGAATCAGAAAACAATGAACAAATAAAATCCATCAATGGGCTTACAATGGACCCAAAACTGTCTTTACAGTTGTTATCCACCATAGTGGCTAAAATATTTAAATTTCCAAAGCCGTCTTAGTCACGCTGTTTTCTCTAGTTTGAAACATTTTCTCTTACTATCTCCTGATGCAGATGCTTTTCTGCAGAATGCCCTTCAGAAATAATTTTAATGAAACTTTGATTGCCTTTAGTTAGTAGAAAATGACAGCTACATGAAAATATGCTGGATAAATTACAGTTAGACAGAGGAATCTGTGGCTGACCTGTTACTGAAAAAAGGAAAAAGCTTTATTTTGTCAATTTTTGCATTTGAAGGCAACTGTCTAAAGATTAAATTTGTGTGAAGAGCTTCTCTTCAACCATTCAAAACTATGCCTGAGATTTTAATACGCCTTGCTATTTTGTTGATTCATCAGGCTTTTTCTGGTCTTAAATGGTGAGTTTCTCTTTTTATATGTAAGATGATGACTTGTCCTTTTTTTGACTAGCACATGGAATGGATTTATTTCCTGCAGTAAATTTTGGTGAAGATATTAAGTTGCTGAATTGTCATGGTAACAAGAAGTAAGCAGTAGCTGATGGAAGAGCGAGACAGGCTTGTATTAAGCTTGTTGTCAATATATACAAATGCATTAGATTTTGAACATTTTCAGCTTCTTCCATGGAATAATACTGTGAGGTAGTTAATGTTAAATGGCAGATTTACACTCTGTGGAATATAAAGGGCAATAAATTTCAGCGGAACAAGTGTTTTATTTTTATACGTGGAGAACAATATAACTGTATGTGGAGAGCAATATAATTGTACACCTAGTACAGCAGATTTTCTCTGACATAGAATTCCTATGTGCAACTTTATGTGAAGGACACACTACCTTTCATGATCTCAGCTTGGTGATAGAATAATTTTCAGGCTTCCTTTTCCAATCATCAACATGGCCAGCAGCACATCTGCCTAAGGTATTCTCTGCTTCTTTCTCTTCACTATGTGAGCACTATAAAATATCTTAATTTTTCTATTCTGGATACAGAAAAATAAAATCTGCTTTCAACAGCTGTTCAAGACTCCATGTGCTTGTGAAAGTAATGGCTGATAACACCCAACACTGTGAAAATGACTATGGTAAATTCAGTGTGGCATACCTGCTAATCCAAACCAGAATCTGTGTGCAAGTAGTGTTTGATGTTGTGTCTGTTCAGCAGTCTTTTTGGAACAAGCAATGCTTCAGCTGGTCCCAATGATACTGTTGTTGTTGCTCATCCAAAACCCTCATCAGACGCAGGAAACGAGCCTTGCATTGATTTGTAAAGCAAACATTCAGATAAGCAAAATAAAAAGCTACTTAATCTCTTAGAAAAAAATAAAGGCAAATAATATTTGCTAATTATCTAAGGTAGAGAGGAAACACATTAAAAGACAAACTAAAACCATGAACACTTTACCCAGAAGCTGTGAAGATGGAAATTCTGTGCAACATATGTTAGAGAATGTACATGGCTTTATGCTACCTTTCTGAGTTTCACACTCCTGGATGGCTCTAGGAGACACATCTACTAGCCACATTTCTGCCCAAAATGTTTGCTCTAATTCCCTGTCAGCTCTGAGATGAGAAGGCCCTACTCTGTCTTTTCTGACTTGCTGCTGTAGCACGGTCTTGCCTTTATGTGTTGGATTGCCAGTCCTGGAAGAATTCCCACAAGAACAATCTTACTGCAGTATTAACCTACTGAGAAAAGAAGTGAGAGTATTAAAATGCAGGATTTGTCTTTACTGTCTTATAGTGGTTAAGTAAGCAGGGCAGTGTGTTTTCAGAAAGGTGTCACGCTGTCACACAATACTGATTTCTACTGCTGAGACTGATTGATTTCTTCATAAGTAGTGCTTCTTCTCTTGCAAGCAGTTTTAGATGTCTATTGATGTAGCTAAAAAAGTCTAACTGATCTTGTCATTTTGTCTTTACAAACTGTGTTGCAAGTTCTTTTCTATGTCATCCTCTACCAAATTTGAGTTCTAAGAATCCAATTGTAAAATAGTTCCTACAAGCTACATGTAATCCTTGCTGCATAGTTCCTGTGTGGGGGAAACTTCTACTATTTTCATTCTAAATATTTTCTTTGAAAATGTCACATCAAGAACCTGCTCTTCTAAGAGACACAGACCTTTTATTTGCACACAGCAGTATAGTGATCCAAACAGTTTAGAGATTCTCCTTGTAGCAATGCGATAAAATAGACAACAAACTGAAACTCTGAGGAAAAGTTCAGTGTCTCATCTTCAGAGTAATTTTTAATCAATATTTCATGTGTATATACTCTTTTCCAACTTTGTGGTTTTTTTTCAGAAAGCCTTGTTAGTGTGGCCATTTGCACAAAATCTAATTTTGTCGGGGATTCACAGTTCCTGCCCATGTACAGAAGAACTCTGCAGCACTGACACAGAAAATCCAGAATTTTGCATTAAACCTGCTGCTATGATGTGTATTTAGTTCTCAACTCTGCTATGGACACATTGCACTGACAGCATGTGAAGAGATCAATTGTATAGGACATGCACAGTAGAAATGTATCTCAAACATGCTATTACACATGCTCTTCTGGAAGCAATTACACATTTTTCTGCTTAGAAAACCCAAAGCAGAAATATAGCAGCATTACTTTGACATAGGAAACTTTATGTCTGCATGCGTGTATTTCAGTACTTTGTCGGCTGAAGTGCTCAGGAGCATTCAGTGATGAGCAATTCGTGATTTGTTCAGTATTATTAGGAAACAGCAAGATGTTTATCAATAAAAAGTCCAGAGACCTAGATGTCTAAAGCCTCATAAATTAGTTAAAAAGAAATCAGCTCTGATCTTTAGTGAATCCAATTCCCACTTCAATAATTGCTAATTCTCTTGACAATAAAAATATCAATTTGAATAACAAGAAGTGAATTACAATAACTGCTCAAATGTCTGTTCAGATAAGCCTGAAAAAACACAAATAGCTTACCATGAAAATTAAAGTAAAAATGCATTCAAAATCCATTGGTGTAAGTATTAAGCTTGAGCTGTTTTATTCATGCCAAATAACATTATATTCTACAGAAAATGCCTACAACAGGAAAAAAGTTATCTCTGCTAACAGCAGAGTAAAACACATTGTGATGATCACCCTTGTAGTTTTGAATATTTCAGCTAATTTTCTACTGTCATGGCAATAAATATTTAATTGTGTGGAAGTAAAGAGAAAAATAGAAATTAACTAGATTTGAATCATCCAGGAAATTTTTGCTTTTATTATAAGTTTCTGCTGTCTAAAGCAGCTCATGGAACTTCACAGCACAGTGGAGTCTAATGCTTTTATGAAATGTCATTGCCACTCCGTATTTAAATGTGAAAATCTATATTAATGCCACATTTAGAGTGAAGGTTTAGGTACATGTCTAACATGATGTTCACATAATAATTCTTTTCTTATACACTGGTAATAAATAGTTATTTTAAATTCCAGAAAGCAGCTGCCTTTTCAAAATCAACTGAAAGATTCTTGATTCTTCACTTTGCAATAAAGTCACTGATATAAGTGTTGGGGGAGATGATAAACCAACATTGGAGTAATCATTTCAATTTGCAGCTGGAAGTAAAACCTTTTTCCTAGTGTGACAGGATTTCCAGTCCTGTGCAGTGTGAAAGCTTTCATGATTAATTCAGAGTGAACAATTTCTCTCTGCTCCTCTATTTGACTCTGACTTCAATTTGTTTTCTTAAAGAAAATGTATAAATATCACCTATGCCTGTGTTCCAAATATCATTGCACATGTGATGTCTTAAGGCTCCTGTCATTTATGATAGCTCATAAGAGAGTACAAATGTTGGTCAAAACTTGTCAGGAGAGCTAGTGAGACTCAGTACAAATGTTGCCCCTCACAATCATTTATCTCAGCTCTCATTTTCTTTCTACAAGAAAAGTCACGTCCTCAGCAAAGTGAACACCAGTCTGTGACTCACTTATTCCAATGTCTTTGGCATTTTGACTCATTTTCAGATAGACAGACTTATGAGTAAGCTATAGCTGCAGCATGTGTATTTACAGGAGAATAGATTCTAAAAATTGGCTTGTTGGTTTTTTTTTTCTTTTCTTCCCACTTCAGACCTTAAGTATACATAATCACTAGCTCCAGAAATGCATTTTTACATCATTTTAGTGCTCAGCTGTCAGGTTACATTAAGTACAGAGACCAGCATTTCTTACCTCAGTGTCTTTCCTGGGCAGAGCTTGTGGTCCCAAAGTGAAGAATACAAAGTAATAGGCATTGTTTGTCTTTAGAAAGTATTCATTATGCCTTTTTGCTCTTCATTTAACAATGTGTTTTCATTTCACGGTGTTATTTTAACTAAGCCCTATAGGCAGATTTCAACTGATATCTCTAAGCTTAAATATGAAAATAGATGTGAAAGAAGGCAATTTATGTCTTTCTCTGGGGTCATGCTGTCCAACATCTCACTAGAAAGCAGACAATCACCAACACAGTCAGATTAGCCATGGCTTTGTCCGGCTAAGTTTTACAAGCTCGAAGAACAGAAATGCTGCTCCCTTTCTGGACCACCATCAGTTCCAGAGCTGTACTACACTCCTTGTGAAATGATGAGAGAAGACTATACAATCTTATACATGGCAGCAAGTTTCACGGTCAGAAAACCCGGACAGATGACTTCAAAGAGTAGCCAGCACATTGGTGCTTGCCTGCTTCCAGTTATGTCTGTCATCTTTTCTTTCTTTTTAAAGGAATTGACCAGAAATTGCTTTTCTAAGGCTGAATTTAGAATAAACTCACTGTTAACACACTATCATCTAAAAAGGAGGAAAAAGGAAATATCACATGCTATGTATAAAGAAGACAAGCAGGAATACAAAAGTGGAAATATGTTTTGAAATCGATTTTTACTTTCTTTTTCTCTACTAAATTCTCTTTTAATCTCATTTCAATTAGGTAGGTCAGACATTTGGAACAGCAGTGGTACAAACACTGCTGTACTACTGATATGGCAAGCAACAGTTTCAGTACATATTTGTTTTTCAATCAAGGATAATGACTTTTTAATTGTTGTATTGTGGTGGTTTTTTCTCCTACGTTGTTGAAAGTGAACAGAACCCTACTCAGATTTTTTACAGGATAAGAGAGGAGAATAATTTATCTCAATGTACTTTTGGCATCATCCTTTTTGTAGTCCCATAATTGTGAAAGTTAGTGGAAGAGAAGATACAGAATATGAGAAAATATGAGATCCACATCTGAAAGAGGCAATCTTTGGTGTCTTAAAGGTGGGATATTCAGTACAGAAGATAGGTAATGGGCAGAATTTTCTTTTCTGTCAGTGGTCAATGCAGGGCTTGAATTGTGAATGGAGAATGAAAATAAATGCCAGTTAACTTTGAAAGCACCAATGCTAGACTATGTCAAGGGCTATCTTGCATAGTATTTATTCATGCAATGAATCTCTTTAATTCTGCCGTCCATACAGAAATCACTTTCACTGGCACTGCCTGAATGAATTCAGACGTTGCACAGCAAGTTAGCAAGCACATGTGAATTAATAGCTCATTTGCAAGTGTCAAGCTGCAGACAGTGTGAGCATAATCCTTAGCACTGACCATGACTAGACAGCACATTTCTAAAGAAAGTTTAATATGTCTATGGTAGCTGCTAAGTGTTAAACAGAATTCTAAGCACATGCTAATAAAAATGCATGAACTTGTATGCTTTAAAATAACACCAATTTCCCTAGGCCTAGGAAAAGGCTAACATGCATAAAAGTTTCACATTTGGGTCTTATCCAGGATTTTTTCTGCCAACTAAAACACCACTACTTTGATGGTTTTGAACTTTATAGACTTCAATTTGCTCTTAAAGGAAAATACACACTCAGGCCTCTCTCAAGATTATGACTGAAATATTTCATAGAAGATTTTTACAAATTAAGATAACACCCTGGCAACACATTTCACAACTGAAGTGCTGGTCTTCTGCTAGCAAACCTCCAACACAGATAGTACAGCCTATCTCTGCACTTTCACTGGCATATACATTCTATGCTCACTTTCATAAAGAGTCTTGTCTAGTGCCATCATCCTCCAGATCAGATCACCAAAAGAGATCTTCATCTTTGACTTCTACTGCCAAGCTGATGTGGAACATGAAAGTGACTGGTCACTGACATCCACAGAGTGGTTGTACACATGGGTTACTTCATAAGGATAGAAAGTGAAATTACTCATAACCGTCACTCCTCAGGTACATTTCCTTTCCAGTCACCATTCTTTTCATCTCTTTCAGAATCCTTAAGAACTCTTGGAGGTTTGGGTGTTTTTTTGAATTTGAAAGAGCAATAAAATAAACCTGAGTGTGGTCTTCTCTATATAACTACAAGATGTGCTTTGGGAATGGGGAAAAGCAAAGCAGGTCTTCACAGAGAAAAAAGACATCTGCATGTAATGGCAAATGCACCAATGGAGTGCGAACAAAACATAGATTGCTAGCCTAGAAACACTTCAGTTTCTGCTTTCTTACCTCTCTTTTTGAACCTACCTTAACAAAATTAACCCCTGACATATTTTTGAAGCCCTGTGTCTCATCTCATTCTATCACCATTACTTATCTATCAGATATCAGTTTTGTGGCCTTTCGAAGATGTTCTAACTTAACTGAACAGAAGACGAGCCTTTGCTTCTATAACGTCTTTCACCACCTCATGAGAAGTAGACATTTAGCCACAGAATGGGGATGCATACCACCATAACTGGGAACAAAACTTAGGCTTGCAAGCTGACAGCACAGAACATGAAGAATGCTTTACAACAGACATTTCTTATGAATAGAAGGAAAGAGTAAGAGCTGACCTGGCAGCATGCTGATGGCTCAAATTACCCAGAACTTTTGACAGGTGAGTATTTCATTGAAAAAGTTGTATATGGGAAGAAGGTAACCAGTCTCAGTAATTAAGTTTTCATCTGGGGTTCATCAGGCATTATTTTTCATTCAAAAAAAATAAAATGTCAAATGATCAGCATAAGAAAAAAACCCTAAAGTTTAATGCACAAATTATTATCTGTTTTGGCTGATACATAAATATTTACTTTAAAGGGTTAAGCTTACAGATATTTTTTTAAATACTGCAATACTAATAAACAATACTGTTTCTTTATAATTCATATCTCTTTCTCGCAAAACCATGGCACTTTTTTCTACTTGGATAAAATCAAAAAGAACAAAATACTTTTCTCTGAAACAACCCTGCAGTGTGAACTCTACCTTTCCTATTCCTTTTCTCTAATCAGGCTGATGCTGGTATACTCTTCCTGAAATCTAGCTTGTATCTCTCCAAACTCCTCTGAAAATCTTCAGAAGTGTACATCCTGAAATTAGTAGCAACTGCCAGACACCCTGGTTCATATGTGCATTGTGTTTTTCCATGTAATGTCCTTTTTTTATACATGCACCTTAAAAACAAGGTGATCTCTCAACTTCCTGCAGGGACAGATATAGCAAATCCTTAATATTAAGAACCCCTGCTACTTGGACTCTCACAGCAGAATACAAGGAACTCCTGTTACCCAAGTCTTCTCTTCATCTTATCTTTTTTTTTATTGCATATCCACAAAGCAAATTAATTTTTGAGGGTTAGATGCATTTCTGGGGATGAAAAAAGAATTCAATTGTTTTCAAGGAAGAAATACTTCATACAACACAGTTTAATAAAACTGCCAAATTCTTCCAGCTGACTTAAAGAGCTGCATGACAATTTTAAATGATCAATCCTGTATTATCACGACACTCAACCAGAAAGAATATAAATTACTTCTATTTACATTTAGAGTTTTGTTTGTTTTTTTGGATCATGGAGAGCATATTTGTTTGTACTAAGTAAACAGCAGGATTTTTAACAGGACCTCCTTATTTGTTCAGAGATTTTCGCTTTGAAAATGAAAAAAAAGCAAGTGTCAGAGGGCCTGAAAAGTTATTTCTTCAGTATGGTTTTGCTTCAGAAGCAGCAGCATTAGTAGATTTGAATTCTTTGGATGTTTTCACTCCATGAGGTGTATAGTCTATTTTTTGATAGAAGAGAATAACAAATCAAGACATATAATATAATTGAGATGTACCGGGAGTGGTACAACGGACACTTTTGTCCCAGGTAGGAGGTGACAGAAGCCACAGCCCCAACTGCCAGTGGAAGCTTTGTCCCTGATAGCTGTCCCATGACTCCATCTTTTTCTTCCTGCATGTCACCATTTCAGAGACTGTTATAACCTATGTGTTCAGAGCCAGCCCTGTAATTAGCTGGCAGGATCGGTCTAACCAGAAGTCTTTGATAACATCATATTTTCACAGTGGTCTGTGATTGACTGGTTGCCATTTCTTGAACCCATCATATGCACTTGATCACAGACCATCCTCTGACTGGCTGACTATTTCCTTTGGACTACAGAATGCTCATATATAAAAAATATACCTTTATCTTTACCTTTAGCTACTCTTTTTCTTTTCCTTTTCCTTTTCCTTTTCCTTTTTCTTTTTCTTTTTCTTTTTCTTTTTCTTTTTCTTTTTCTTTTTCTTTTTCTTTTTCTTTTTCTTTTTCTTTTTCTTTTTCTTTCTTTTTCTTTTTCTTTTTCTTTTTTTTCTTTTCTTTTTCTTTTTCTTTTTCTTTTTTTATTTTTTCTTTTTTTCTCTTCCTTTTTCTTTTTCTTTTTTATTTTTTCTTTTTTCTCTTCCTTTTTCTTTTTCTTTATTATTCTTCTCTTTTACTTCTTTTTTTTTCTTTTTTTTCACAGAAAGGTAGCACTTATATAAACTAACATTTATATGCACATACAGAAGAATAATCCTTCAAACTAAACAGGATTGAGTTTCATTTTTCTCTATTTTAACTAGAACAGATTTTGAATTCTGGTGTTCAAGCATTAAGAGACAGGCCTTAAACCAGGAGTGTCTAGTTTTCTTGAAAACACTCATTAAAGTAATTTTGTGTTTGAAAGACATGTATCAAGGAAGACTGGTAAGAAAGGTAAGGATACTTTTGACATAACAGCCGAGTGCTGAGTTGGATAGGTGGTCAACCTCTGAAACCCAGTGATACCAACACCATTGCCTTCTATTGCTTTCTCTCACACCTTCTTTACCCTGAAGACCTAATGCTAACCAGTGTGTAGCAGTTTAATCACCTCTGCCAGAGAGGTGCAAACACATGACTAAGTAAATTGCTCCCTGGTAAGTTAGAATTACTTATTTTGTCAAAGACTGTAAGAACTCTAATAGGAAATGACAATTTGATAGCGGAGGATGACATAAGTCAAGGCTGTGACAAGATTCAACCACTGGAAGCTGAAGGTACACCAATTCAGTGCTGAATAAAATTCTGTTTTCTATATCTAATTTAAAAATTACTTGAGGAGAAGAAGTGTGTGTGGAAAAGTGTTAAGCCCGCTTGTGTTGAAATTACTCCATCTAGGCATATAAAAAGCTAGAAAGTAAAATTCTTCCAACTAGCATAATTCATGATGCAAGTAATTTCAGCTAAAGGTATATAATTTTCCCAAATTCAGTAAGCTGAACACATGTGATGTCCAAGAACACCCACAAAGGGCAAAAAGTCATAAAAATCCTAGGTTTATGTTATGGATTGCTTACACAATATGTTTAAAAATGTACTGTTGTAAAATATTCTCACAGAAAAGCCTCTGACAGCCTGGGATGGTGCATTATGCTGCATCAATCTACGAAATATTTTTTAACACTAACAAAGGGCTCTTCATTCCTTTCTTTCCTGATAGACTCTTATAGTCTAGAAAATTTAGAAGGAAATATTACTGTTTAATTTTTTGAGGAAATACTTGGAGCTCAGTTTGTTATTATCCCAAATTGCTGAAGAAAGAAGGGCAATTAGCTCCTTGTCATAGCATTTATTGCTATCTCGGAGTCTGTAAGACAATCAGCTACTTTACTGATCACACTATAAGGCCACAAATCAATTTGTGCAAAAGATGTGGAGAACAAAACCAAATTACTTTGATTTTCTCTCTCCCTCCAAACTACACGGAGGCTCCCATGAAATATTGTCATCATATCTGTCCTGTATATGCACAGTTTGTTACACTTGTCCCAGGAGGTAACACAATGGATTGCCCAAAATACTGTATTGTATTGACACAGCCTATGTATAAAGACTGCGATGCTCAGATAATGTACTAATGGGGAATATGTTACAAAGGAGGGAGGTAGAAAAGAAAGAAAAACTTCAGGAAAGAGATAATGAGTAAGGGGAAAGAGGGTAGAGAAGGAGGACCTGCCTGTCCAGGCAGATCTGAGGTTTGTGCAAAGAAAAGTTTTGTAAAAAAGTGCCAAGAATATAGTGGCTAAAGATGAGGACAAATAGAAGAAGGATTACCCTTGTCTAAGATCTACTATTCTGTGGTAATGTAATCTGATGCCTTTCCCTATATATACTCCCTCAAATCAGAGAAACATAATACATCTGAAGTTAGAGAGATATTGAAGCTCTCAGCTGTGTAACAAAAGTTAATCGTCTCCTCTCTTTGGGAGTTCTTGTCAGTACACAATTTCATTCAAGTCTTGTCCTTCTCTCCCTATAGTTCCTCTTTCTCCCTGTAGCAAAGCTGTTGTTTAAGATGCATTTCTTGACATTACCTATTTTCACTAAGTTTTTACACTTGAACCCACTGTTCCTCTGTCTTGCAGTTTTGTTCTGCTGCTGCGTCTTGTTTTGGTTTTTTATTAAAAACACTTTGTTCCTTTCTGAAGATCTATACATATTGGTTTCTGAAATCCTGCTTCAAATATTATGTACAAGGTATTAACTTGAGAGTGCATCCTCCTTGTAAACCTAAGCTTTGTCAAGAGATGTTGCAAGCGCAGCTGACATTTCAACAATCGGCCAGTGCAGAGATTTGTTGATGTTTCTTTCCAATTCTTCCCTCCTACTCTATGTCCGTATCACCCACCAGACAGATTTCTCCGGAAGTTGTGTCTCCTGCTTCCCATCTTCATGACTGTCCACATACTTACCATAAAACAAAAATAGATCGTAACAGTAATACTATTATAACTTAATAAATAATAATTTAACAGACTCCCTCACACCCTCTTGGTGCCATCTGAGAAACTAAGAAATAAGCATTTAAAATAGAGAAATAATCAGTCATATTCAATAAAGTACAATCTTTTGGAATTACGCAGAACCTTGCCCTGCCTTTCCCACATCAGATAATTAGAACAGAGCCCTCAGTTGATACCACAGCAATTTTATTGTCTTCTAATAAATAAGGTGTAATTAATTCCAACATATAAAAAAATTACCTAGGATTTGTATAAGAAGCAAACGCATATTACTAGTAAGCTAACATGCATCCAAAATGCTAATATATACTGTGGTGCTGTTAAGTGATAATATTCTAAACCCTCTATGTAATTTTTTGCAACACAGGAAGTTAGCAGTAGTATTCAAAGCAAATAAAGTCTAATATGCAGGTCTTGCAGGCATTTAAAATAAAATTTTGTTTCTGGTGGGACCTTAATCTCCAAGTCCATACATATTTTCAACAGAAGCTCACAAGATGGCTGAGCAAGCCAAAGCAGCCCAAGCAAGAGGATGCCTTACTGCAGTTTGTACCCTACCTCCATGCTTTACTGCTACCCTTGCATCAGCTTGGAGCTCATCTAATCCCAGGAAAGCTTTTTAAACCAACAGAAAACAAACCCTTCACCCGATGCTCAGCTGTATTCTGAAACTTCAACCTAAGATTATTTCAAGAAGTGGCAAGTATAACAGCGTAGACAGAAGACTGCTAAGTGAGCATCAGGTGGCAACAGAAACAGAATTTTTATTCTAAGACATTTTCTTATAGGAAAATTAAAATTAATAGTGTCCTGTCAAAACTGCGAAAAGATACTCATTTAGTAAGCCTCCCCTGCATATTAAAAATAATCACAACAAAAGAATCCTTGCATAAAAAGTAAGCAAACACTACAAAAATATTTTGAAAGACAGAACATTTCAAAACCTGACGTGAAAATTGTTTTGTGTATGAAAATATACTCCAATATTGCAGCAAACACTGTGTGCCTTGTGTTAACTCCACTGGGATTGAACAGCACCTGGAAAAAGGAAAAGCAAAGACATATCTCCTTTCGTATGTTCTGTATTTAGCTGGCTAAGTCAGAAAAGATTGGATGTCCAACCAGGTAGACAAAGACAATAAAGCAAATAAGCAATTAAGATTATATCTGCAGTACCACCAGTAGTGTAGATACATTTAAGCCACCTTTTGTTTTTTTAGTATAATAATGTATTTACACACCATATATCTTCTGAGTATGATTTCAGGTTTCAGGCGTGCTGTATTTGCTGTCACGTCATAGAAGCTTGTCATATATTCAGGCAATAGTCAAGTTAGGGGATTTTTAAGTACTAACAGCAGAGTTATGCTTATTCACTACTACGCACACGCTCAACTTCAGACCATGAAGAATGTCTTTTCTAAGTAGAAGTCTTTCTACCTATTTCTAGCAGGAGTCTTTTGTAGATATTACATTGTGGTCATGTTCACACAGCCTGACCTTGCCAAATCTTTTTTATTAAGGTTTATAAACTTAATCCTTAATATTAATACTTAATCTTTCAGTACTAAATGCTAACAACCATTGTTAATAAGAATGTGAGGGTAACCTGTGTGTGTGTATATTAAACACAAAAAACTCTGTCTTTGACAAAACCTGATCATGTTTAAGAGGATGACTGTCATCAGCAGTGTTAAATGGTAATTAGGAAACATTAAAGAGACTTTTGAAACAAAGAATAAATTAATATTCAAATAAGTATAAAAGAAGCATGAAAATTCAAAACAAGAGGCAGAGACCTTGGAGTGGAAACAGCAGCCATCAAAAACTGGTTTGACACTGCCAGAAGTTGTCCCTCCAGCATCACACCTTTGCCTTGGCCGGGGAGAGCAGCCACTCCATTGGACAGCTTGAGCTGCCTGCTCTGCACCTTGAGGGATGACAGTGTGCACCATGACAAGCAGGGACGCAAAACTCAGATTTGTCTTTGTACATGAACTTGCAGGATGCATTCCCACCAGCTTGTGCATCAATAGGTTATAGAGAGCAGCACAGATACCCATAAAGCTATAGCATCCATGTCTCCTTATCTGACATATTCAAGTAGGGTAACCCATTTTTCTGAAAGAGTGATGGTTCTCATAACCCATACATTCTTTGAGGAAGGGATGAGTGTGATGGAAACTCTGTGAATGTGTGCCTCTGAGTGTGACTGTGATTAGAAATTTTAGGGACTGGTTATTGAAAAATGCTTAGAAAATTGTAGGTGCTTAATGGAATTTTGAAAGTATCTAGTATTGTGATTTTTATGCTGTGTTACTGATATTGACCCTGAAAATACAGATGATTGCCTATTAGTTTTATGTCATTAATAGATCTATAACCTGCTTCTATCCTGATCCAGTTTAAACTAAGTGAACTGAGAAATTTTTCCCTATGCCATAATAGTTCATGAGTACTTCATAATACTTCCCCTTAACTAGCTCCAAGGACTTTCTGGCTGAGTTTATGTACAGTTCAACCTTCTCTTATATTGTTACATACGTTGTCTTTCCAAGTTGTGCTCTTGGTGACTATGCCATTTGTGCAGATACTGGCCAAATATTAGAATTCCAGCATGCATGCTAAGAATATAGGAAAGCAGCAAGCTTCTCATTCCTTGAGGAATTTCTGTGTTTTGAAATAGAAGTATGATGAGAATGAAAGACAAGCTGCTGTTCTTCATCAAAGATTTTGCAGGCTTGTAAAATGGAAAGCTGTTATTGTAAGCTGATACTCTTCTTTTAGGGTCCCATTTCAATAGCTGGATGAGGAGAAAATAACTCTCAAGCAATTAGAGATAGATCAAAAAAAGAAACATCTAGAAAAAAGTGAAAGTCTGCATCATATTCAAGGCTTGGAATGTGGAAATATCATAGGTAATATTGGTGAAATTATTTATTTACATAACTTTCAGAGAAGCCAGGGCAATAGAAGATTCTGACTTAGAACTGGAGTCCAGTCAATCCTTTACAACCTCATACCATCATAGTCTCAGGTTCTGGGGTTTCAAAGTTTAAATTGAATAAGGCAGTTTTACATGCTACAAATAAAGTTAAGGTACCTTTTTGGAAACCAAGAATGGGCTAAGGTGTACTGTGAGCACACCTTATATTGTTCCAGAGTTTCAAACAAGGAAACATCCGATATAAAGAACATCACTTCCGCTTTAAGCATCTGACATTTCTAGCATATCATTTTCCTAAAACACAGATGACTGTTTGACAGAAAGATTAGAAACATTTGAAAGCATTGATGTAGGAGCTGGTTATTATGGCTTAGCTGAATGTCATTCTTTTAATACTGGGTCTATGCAGCATATTATTATAAAGAAGAAAAGTATTGAATTCCTGTTGAATAACAGTCAGGTGTAAAATTCTTCAGGGATTCTACATGACGTGCAGTTCTGAGGGCTGATTTGTAATTGGCACAGTTCCTGAACTGCATTTCATCAGCTTAAAGATTTGGATTTATATCAGCTGGGATCCTTTACATATCAAGAACAAATCTTATCCTCACCTTTAACTTGCTTGATCTAGCTTTCAGGTAAATAACCTGATCTTCCTAATTTTTGGCCAAATAATCAATCATCACATGTAAAAATTATGTTAAATTATGTAAAAACATAATTAATGGAGTTTTAGCACTGTGTTTTTTATATATTTCCATGCACATTCAACTTTCCACTGGCAATAGTTCTATGCCTTCATTTCCATGGTTTATATCTTATTTTACCATATGGTCATGTGGTGTAAGTGCCAGAAGCAGAATTATAGAATCATTAAAATGTAGAATAATAGAAAAGTCTATGGCGGAAGGCACCGCTGAATATCAACAGTCCAAACCTAGATTAAGACAACCAGTGCCCTGTCAAGTGCAGTTCTGTGTATTTCCAGCAATGAAGATTCTGTCACTTCTGTGGGCAACCTATTCTGGCACTTAAAAACTCTCATGGAGAACATTATTTTTCTTATGTCCAGACAGAATTTACCTTGAAGCAACTTGTGTCCACTGCCTGTTGTCACTGTGGATCCTTGTGAAGAGACTACCTATATCTTCTCTATGTCTATAAACTTTTAGGTGTTGGAAGACTAGATTCCCCGAGCCTTCTTTTTCTAGGCTAAACAAACACAGGTCCCCCAGCCTTTACAAACATTGTGTTCTCCAACACTTTACTCATTTTGGTGGGCTTCAATAGACCATCTCAAGGGTTTCAATTACTTTCTTTGGGACATACAAACTGGACATGATATTCCATATGTGGCTTAACAATGGATGAGCAGAGTTGAATAATCACACTCCTTTATCTATTAGCTATAATCATGGTTTTCCTGCATTGCTGCAAGGGTGCACTGCTGACTTGTGATTCTTTTTAACAGAGCAACACCCTAGCCAGTCAGAACCCATCCTATACTGCTTCATGGGATTTTTCTGTCCCAGGTGCAGGACTTCGAATTATTTTTATGAAATTCTTGTTTGTCCAATCTCCCAGTTTATCAAGGTCTTTCTGAATCATACCCCTTCCAGAATATCTACCTTTCCTACTAGTTTGCTCATATCCACAGACTTAGTGAGGGTACATTCAGTCCTATCATCCAGCTTGTTTGAAAGATACTGGATGGTATCAGACGCACTATTGACCTCAGAGAAACCCCACTTGTGACTGGCTGCCAGCTTGATTTTGAGTCATTAACCACTATCCTTTGAGGTTAGCAGTTAGCCAGTTTTTAATCCATCCTCTGGTCAGTCTGTCCAATCTATGCCTTATTAGTTTAACAGCAAGGGTATCATGGGGAGTCTATGTCAGACAAATTGCTATAGTCTGACATTGACCGTTTTGTCCTTATCCAGTGAAGAAATTATTTTGTCACAGAAGGCAAGCAATGTAATTGGTAAACCATGACTTACCCTTGGAGAATCTTTGCTGGCTTTTCCCAACACCTTATTGTCCTTCACTGGTACAGAAATAACTACCATGAGGAGCTGCTCTATAGTTTTCCAAGGGACTGAAGTGAGGCAGACTGGTGTGTAATTTCTCAAATCTTCTTTTTTGCCCTTTTTGTACATGGATGTAATACTTGCCTTGTAGTCATCAAGGTCTTCCCTTGGCCTCTATGACTTTTCAAAAACAGTGAAAAATGGCTCTGCAGTCATGTCAGCCCACTCTTCTAGCACTATTGAACGTATCCTGTCAGCTGTCCTAGAGGATTCCAGTTTGTACTGATGATCCTGCACAACTGACTCTCCTCTGGGCTTTACCATTTCTTTTGCTGTTTCTTCATGGCATAGAGACTTGGGGGCTAACTTTACCCGTGAAGGCTGAAACAGAGAAAACATTGAGTAAACCAAACTCTCCTGTGTCATTTGCAACTAATTTGCCAGCCCCTTTCAATGGCAAACCTCTCTCTCCATAGCACTTCTACTTATTACTAACATACCTATAAAATCCTTGTTATTTGTGATATCTCTGTCCAGTTTGACTGCTAGCTGAGCCCCACTTAGCTGTTCTGGGCCACCACGCTTGCTGTGGCCCAGCTAAATAGCAAACAGAAGCTGAGCACAGGCATCTTCTGGTCCTGTGTGAGGACTCTGACCCATGGGTACCTTCTCAGGACATGATGAGCCCTTCCCTCTCTCTGTCCCCAAACACTTTCCATAAGTGTAGTTGCTACCACATGCCTGCACTGCCCTCACAGCAAAGTTTAGGAAGAAGCAACTGTTGATTAAATGTTTATTCTTTTCTCCAGCTGACTTATTTTTATAGATAACCTCTTTCAAAGAGTGGAGTCATTCTCAAACACCAATTTGCTGGAGTGGGAAAAATAGTGAATAAAAATGCTGTATTTGGTTTTTTGTAAGCTAATGGGAGCAAAATATACATATGGCAGAAAAGTATATGTACCAGACTAGAAAACAATAAAAAGTAATTTGTCTTTCTGTTCAAAGAGAGATAGCTAGAGATAGCTAGCTATCCTGCTCTCCTGATGACAAATAACACATCACATTATAGTGGTCACAAAAATAACAAGAAACACAACTCTACTGTTTAGAATAAATTCTCGTATACCCAATTAAACAAATTCCAGACTGGCTTCTACATTTTAAGTAGTAAACATGTTAATATGACATATCCTTGCGATTTCATTTTTTTGATCAAGACATTCATGCAGATTGCTCTGGTCAACATGGCATTAATAAGCAATAAAATAAAATATTCAAGTATGCAAAGTGCATATCTTTTAACCAATTCTTAAAATAAACAAGGACTATCAACAATAACAATTATATGTCATGCTGAATTGCTGACAGCTCTGGGTTGTGTGTTTGCACATGAACAATCTAAACGATTGTCATGAATTATTGAAATTCTCTTCAACATCTGCAACACTGAAAAAATATGATGACCAAGTCTTAAGGAAAAGTGTTGACTCTAGTATGACAAATAAATTGAAGTAGTTGTGAGTCTGCCGATTAATTCTGCACACAGATTAAATACTGATTTCAGTAATATATGTACATGCAAATGTGCATGATCAACAGTGTAATAAAGGATAAAAGTTGCATTATGTTTAAGTGCAGAGGACTGTCTTCTTATTACAGTATGTTTATATTGAAATGACTCAAAATTAGACCTTGTACTGTACTTGGAAGTTATGCCATTCAGATAGTGTGTATTGCAAAATAGAGTAACCTTACCATTGTGGTCAATTTTCAGGAAAGGACAGTGATTAAGAAGAGAAAGAATTATTTAATCCACAATCCTTCATCCTTGTTTTTCATTGCAAAGACTTCTTACCATATGAAGAGTCAATCTGCCAATCTGAGATGCTTCGTATGGGAAGTGTTTTTAAACTTTTAGAATTTACCATTGTCTCTATCTAGAAAGACAATACAAAAAGAACCTGCAAAGTGTTCTGAAAAGTAAAAACGTGAGATTTCATAGATATGTAAATCTGAATATACAGGAACGCCAGACAACACCTCAGTGTCATTTGCAGATAACACTAAGTTGGGTGGAAGTGTTGATCTGCCTGAGGGTAGGAAGGCTCTGCAGAGGGACCTGGATAGGCTGAATCAATGGGCTGAGGCCAACTGTATGAGCTTCAACAAGGCCAAGTACTGGGTCCTGCAATTGGGTCACAGCACCACCATGCAATGCTACAGGCTTGGGGATGAGTGGCTGGAAAGCTGCCAGGCTGAAAGGGACCTGGGGGTGCTGGTGGACAGCAGGATGACCATGAGCGAACAATGTGCCCTTGCGGCCAAGAAGGCCAATGGCATCCTGGGGTGTATCAGAAGGGGTGTGGTTGTAGGTCGAGAGAGGCTCTCCTTCCCCTCTACTCTGCCCTGGGGAGACCACATCTGGAATATTGTGTTCAGTTCTGGGCCTCTCAGTTCAAGAAGGAGAGGGAATTGCTTGAAAGAGTCCAATGCAGGAGGAGTGGCTGAGAAAGCTACGTTTCTTTAGCTTGGGGGAGACTGAGGGATGAACTCATTCATGTTTATAAATTTGTAAAGGGCGAGTGTCAGGAGGAAGGAGCCAGACTCTTCTCTGTGATGTCCAGTGATAGGAAAAGGGGCAATGGGGGCAAGATGGAGCATGGGAGGTTCAATCTGAACATAAGGAAAAACTTTTTCACTGCGAGGGTGACAGAGCACTGGAACAGGCTGCCCAGAGAGGCTGTGGAGTCTCCTTCTCTGGAGACATTCAAAACCCTCCTGGACACATTCCTGTGTAACCTAGTCTAGGTGATCCTGCTCTGGCAGGGGGGCTGGACTGGATGATCTTTCGAGGTCCCTTCCAACTCCTAATATTCTGTGATTTTGTGATTCTTTGTAATTCCTTTCACACACAGACATAGGACTCCCTTTTCTGCTACATTATACACCATTGTCACCTCTGGATGAGTCTAACCTGGAAGTTCAAACATCCATTTTAAAGAAAAGGGAACAACTGATGTATATCATTTTGCTGTTACAACATTTAGTATTAAGCCTTCCCCAGAAACGAGATCTTTCTTACTTGGAATGAACTGAAATAAAAAGACTGCAGAAAGAGTTACTTTCTTTTTCTTAAAGGAGACAATGAGTGATACACTTAAAAATTCTAATTTTCCTGTAGAGAAATCTTTTACATCAGCTGCATTATTTATTGGTATGTTCAGCTGTATTACAGAATTAATAAACAATATTGCATGTGCACAAATGCAGTAAGAAGTCAATAGTTTTAATATTAAGATGATATTTTTTCATTTTATCATTCTCCATATTAAATTATAATATATTAAATCTCAAATAATAGCTGGATGCAATTTATAAATGTTCTCAAACTTTGTCTAATAATTTTGTAAAAATCTAATAAGCTAGAAATATTTAATGGTAGAATTTCGTGCCTGTGTTATGATATTATCTTGTACCCAAGTATGAACTCTTTGCTTTTAGGTAACGAATATTACTTAAAATAATAACTGTTTTGCAGTTATATTTATAACTTTTTAAACTTAGTTTGGCATTTTAAAGTTAGAGGTTTTTTTGTTGTTTTGTAGGAAACAAGGTTTACAATTCTGAGGATGTGGCATTCTCATAATTAAAAAATATTCTTTGAGTGTTGTTTGCTTAGCTGGTGGAGCTGCTGAAAAAAACTTTAGCGTCTCTTTTCTTTGCAGATTCTATGCCAAAACATTGATTTACATACATAATTACCTCAGCCCCCATTCTCATGAGGTTTATGCAGAAAGAGAGGCCTTCTTCCTCTGGCACTTCCCTGCCTTCAAGTGCAAAAATATGCAAGTCATTTTTGAGATCTTACTGGAATAATTTCTGGGTGGCTGAGTACAGGGTGGTCTAATAGATTCTCCTTTCTGCTGCTATTTAAACTGAAAGGAAAATAACTTGGACTTTTCAACTCAGTCTGTCCTTTTCTTTTTCTCTCCTTCCCATCTGCTCTGCACTACTGGACTACTGTGTGGTTGCCAGAGGTTTCCTGCAATATAAAACACAGGGAACCGTTTTTTTTATGCTTTTCTTCACCTCAAATTTTTCACCATGTGACAGTGTTTCAGAGACACATGCAGTTTCTATATTTTTTTCTTATCCAGTTAGTCATTATCGGTGGCCAAATTCTCAGTTACTGAATTTACAGTCATAATGCATATTTCTATTTAATCTGTCAATATTCAGCAGTTCACATTCAACTAATCAATATCTACTAAGTCACTGTGACCACTTTGAAATCTTTCAGGCAATGAGTTTAATTTAGACATTTTTCTTATATTTTCACAATAATTGTATCACAGATATTCCTGAAGGATCCATACAGAGCACTTAAATTAAACTTTATCTGAAGATAGAGATGGAATACTGAAGTCTGATCTCTTGGTGTAGTAATTGCAAATGCAAGTAAGGATTAAAAAACAATGAAGTCTTGTATTGCTATTTTTTCTTTCAGCAATGCATAAGTGCATTTTTGAACTATGAAACTGCAAGATATCCACCCACGATATTTCTATAGTTATGGATAATATATATTATGTAAAGCATCTCTCAGTTTGCTATCTTTAATTTTACAATGTAATTTATACCTACTGTATAAATAGATTATCTTCATTTGTTCAGTGTAGTTATTTTTATTGTATTTTTTGAAACACAGTCAGACTCTCATTTAATGAGTTAATAAGTAGATGCAAATCTAGTTACAATGATAAAACAGTAGAGTTATTTTTCCTTATGTAGGCAAACTGGGTCTATCAATATGTATTAGACATGATATTAACTCATAAATAAATTGAAAACAGCATATAAAATTTGACCTTTAATACGGCAGAAAATTGGTATTCTAGTTTTCACAGACAGGAGGAGTATACATGCTTTGACCATGCAGTACAAATTGTGAGAAGACAAATTTTACACATTGTAAAAATACAACATTAAATTACACGTGCTGTTAAAAGAACTATTAGATATAGTAACTTAAGCAAAAACTTTTTTTTTTACTGCTCCTCTTGTTTTGTTTGGACATAAGTGTTGTGATAAAATCACAACAACTTTTTTTTAAAAAAACTTTATTTAAGATATTTGGCAATGGATAATTTGACTCTGTTTGAAAAACACTAATATATACATGAATTACAGAAAATAGTGTTTTTATCGAGTGAAGTATGAATGCAGTAAGCATGTTTTTAGGTACAAAGCCTTAAGCCTAAGCCTAAAATTTGGGGTGTTCAAGACGTCTTTCTAAATCGACTTTAGACACTGGTGGCAGGGTGAAGACTGATTGCAAAATGTATTTGGCACCCTAATTTAAAAGGTAATAAGTTAGAAGCTCCATGCAGTACCTAGCATGCACACTTGAATTCAGTATAATTCTACAAAATATCAAGGAAGAGGGACTATAGAATTAGTTATCATGCATGTTGTGATGTGCTTGGGGAGTTACTAGGAGTATTAGAAGCTGGACGTTGAAAAATCAGAGATGGGAGTAGCATGTTTGGTGAAAAACTATATATTTGAACTGAATAGCATAGAACAATCTAATAAGAGGTGGCGGTGGGGGGGAAGTTTCACTGCCCACCTTAGTTAAATCTTATTGAAAAACAAGAGCTAAATTATTTTAGCTCATATGGCCCACCTCTGGGCTCTGGGAGGAGAATACTGTTCTCAATAGCTCTGTGAGCAATACAAAAGGAAATTCTACAGGAGATGGAGCATTTGACAAATGTATTCCACTTTCTGTCTACACAATAGAGAAATTTATTCCTGGTATAATGCTGCACAGGTCAATAGAGCCTGCTGAATCTAGGACTATCAAGATAGAGAAGTCACATTAATGTAGACATAGCAATGACATTAACACATTTACTACAGTATTTTTGACGAAAAAAGCCTTGTAAAGGGTTTTTAAACTACCTACATTCAGTCTTACGTAGTCCAATGGTGCACATCATTTGATGTGAATACACTAAAACATATACCTCTTCCTCAAAGTCATTGTTATTCATAAGCTTTTGAACGTATTTCTAAAACTGTGAGATTTGATAGGACTTTTCAATAGTTTGCTTATCAATTTGGGGATTCTAATGCCCTGCTTAATAGAACTTTACAATTTAAATAATTAACATTTTTAATGATCTTGCAGTCTCTCCTACAGAATCAATAACATGTGAATAATCGGTAATCAACTGTAATCTATATCACAAAGGCACTAATTCTTTTCCCGTGCTCAGATTTTACCCTGTGTTTGTCTCATGATTTTTCCTATTTAATTTGAAACATTGCCTTGAATCAGTTCATAGGTTGATACACTATTGCAACAAAACACTAAATTAAACATGAAATCAAGTTCTCTTTTCTACAGTAAGTACTTACTAGAAGAAGGAAATACAGAAATTGTTTATTAAACTTGAAGAATAAGCCATTAGCATTTATCTTGACTGTTAAATGTAAATGTGACATACGGATTTTTGAAAACAGATTAACAAAGTATTGCAAATATATTCATGCAGCAAGTTCAATGGAGGAAGACCTTTGTCTCTATGATACATCTGACATTTTACCAAACACATACAAAATTGTGAGGTGGTAGAATTTGCTTAAATGAGACATGTTGATGACTGGCCTACCTTTGAAAATTATTGTCTGTGTTGATTAAAAAAAAATCATTACTAATCAGACTGAATATAAATGCAGAGTCAGAAAGAATCTCTCCTTAATCTTTTTTCTTCAGTATAATTATACCATGGAAGTGCAATACTGTGCTGATTGATGAGAAACAGATACAGAACACAGAGTAGTTAAGCCAAAGAGTCTTGGTTGAATGAATCTTTCAAAGCCATAAGTACCAGATTCTAATGAACACAGCTTATTCCTAGAAGATCCCTTGAAGGCAGGATTCTTTATATTTCTGAAGCTGACGGAGCTCTGAAATTCTGATTAGATCCACCAAATGGCTTATAAAATATTTTTTTTTTCTGTTAAATTCACTGTCTTTTTAGAATAGCGGAGTGGGGGGTGGGAAGGAGGGGAGCATATAGCACCCTTGTTTGTGCACCAGCACATGAAAGAAAAACAGCCCCTAAGGATGAAGCTGGCACCAACTGATTTTCTTCACAGCATAGAATAGAAACCAGGTAAGAGTGGAACCCACTGAATTATCATGGGAGAAGTTAGTGCTGCTTTCACATTTGGCTTGCATGGCCCTGAAAGTATTCTTGTAGTACATCACATCTAAGTTCAGTCTCTAAAGCCAGCTCCTCTCCATCTGGATGTTATTGTGTTCAGCAGTCTCCGAATGGCCTTTAACCAGGCCAAGCAGTGCTTGCCCATGAAGAGCTGTGCTTGGAGCGTTCCAGAGCTTGACTATGGACTTGTGGAGCTTCAGCCTTCACTGCTTTGTAAGTGTAATTTTGATGTAAGTGTGTGTGATCCATCATGCTCTCTGCTACAGTGGAAACATGATGAGAACAAGAGATAACGGCTCATAGTTCACAGCACTGGTATTGAAACCAGCTTTACCTTCTGCTGGTGTTTCTTATTCGATAATTATAAGCTTGGGTATAGGTTAGCGAAGTGGGAAAGATGAGCAGCTTTCAGTCTTTTTTCATGTCTGCTGAAGAGGACAGTTTCAGCCACAAAATTCTCAGGAAACTTGTCAACCTATCTGTAAGGCACGCATTTGCGTCCAGGGATTTTTGAGTTGTGTGGTTATTCTGCTGCTTATCTGCTATAGTTTGTGCATGGGGACAATTGGGTCCACTGTGCTTTAGGTCTGTATCTTGTTTTCCTTTAGATGTCAACACTGCAGCCAGAACACCTGATATTAAAACAGAAATTTAAGTTTCTATAATAGATCCCTAAAACAAAAAAGGATTCAAGAAAATTAATGTTTACAATTGAGTAAATAAGAAATTTCTATAACCAAGCACATAGAAGTGTTCGAGTTGCAAAAACATCACAAGGTTCAGGGGCAGTCCCAGATTTCCCAAGTAATTTCCAAGGTGGTATTAAAGCTCTTGTAACTCTACATAGCAGGTTCTCCTTTCCATGACTGCTTGCATGAAAGAAGAATGTCTTATTTTTTGCTCACCATGAGAAAGCAATTGGAGCTATGTATACATAAGGAGGAAGTTCTTTACTGAGAGGGTTGTCAGAAGCTGGAACAGGCTGCCCAGGGAGGTGGTGGAGTCACCATCCCTGGATGTATTTAAAGAGTGGGTAGACGAGGTACTTAAGGATATGGTTTAGGGGGTAGACAGGAACGGTTGGACATGATGATCTCAGAGGTCTTTTCCAACCAAGCGATTCTGTGATTCTGTGATATGCATACAATCTAGGATAGTCTATGTACTGTCACAAGGAAAGTAAAAAGACCAGAAACTCATGGTTTGCATCAATTCTTTAGATATACAAAAACATGTTTTCAGTCCAAATAAAGTGATTTTATAGCCTAAAATTCCAAACTTTCAAAGAAATATACCCTAAGAAATCTATTCACAGTGTTATGGACTTACTATTGATAGTATATAACGTGTAGTTAGCAAGGTGTTGGCAGCAATGGAGGAGCATGTTGCAAGGGTGGCCCCAAGTCAAGTCTTTCTAGCATCTGGTGTTTTATTTGTCTTGATTTTGACCCACGAATTTTCTCACTTCTGTGCTTGCTCTTTTCTTTCCCATCCCACTGGGTGTGTAGGAGCATGGAGATGAGCAAGCATCTGGATGGGTCCTGCCTGCCAGCCTGGGCTAACAACCTGAAGATAGCAATTTTGATACTCTGGCATTTTAAGCATAGTTGTCAAATTTGTATAATCGTTATTTATTTTTTTCCCTAATACATACATTGTATAGTGTATTTTTCAACTACTAATTTCAAAGTGCAAATCCCTCATCCAAAAGAATTTACCTATCCATTAATTACCTCTCTTTTTCTTTTTATCCATACTTTACTGGTTTGCATCAAAATTCCTGACTGTTCTGTTTCAGTTTGCAGCCTCTCCCTTTAACCTTTGTGCTGGCATATTAGTCTGTACAAGCATGGCTCCAAAAATGAATCAGTCCATGATACCCTTTTTACATGGCAGGCAGTTCCATTTTTAAGCAGATCTTTCTCATTTCTCTTTTTCTGAAATGTTTAGCTCAACTCACATTCTATCAGACTATCAGTATAGGAACATAAGGCAGTAATGCTTCTTAATTAAAATACAGGGTGACCTGCAGCATAATTCGAGCAGAATCCAACTATAAGAGGATAATTTTGGTGGAATCACATATTTCTTTATTTCTCAGTACTACTAAAGTGAGTTAATGTAATTGTTATTGTTATGGCATTAAGATATTTAGAATTTCTGGAACTTACGCTACTGCAACACAGAGATAAAACATGAGTTTTGTTTTCTAATGTTTTGTTGCCAAGTCTTTAACAATAAATAGAATAGTACTAAGCACATATGCACCATAAATTATTTTTAAACCTTTGCATACGATATTTGCAAACCAGTCTTGCTTATATTCAACTACTCTACTGAAGATGATCTACAGCAGCTATATTGATACTGGCTTTGTTACATCTTAAACATTAAAACTGCTCTCCTCTGCTTATTGTAAAGCTAAACATTTGTTCTGCCAGAGCATCTAAGGTTTTCATGCAGAAACAATTTTGCTTTATTAGATTTATATTAAGATGAGCTTTATATATGTAATAGAATAATGTTATATTTGTATTTTCACCTGTACTATATAAAAAGCCAAAAAATTACAATCACAGGAAACTACTTAATGAGATTTTAAATGCAAGACTATGTTTTTCACATTTCATTTGTAATTTTTTTTCTTCTATTCAGGACTATTTTCAAAAAGAAATTACCTGAGTTTTTTGTTTGGGGGAAAAAAAAGATGCTGTGATTGACCTTAATAAAAAGGCTTACACCATATAAAATGTACTATGAGTTTTAAGACCATTTTTCAAGCTTACTTTTACACCATAAAATGACCTTTTGTTAAATTTTGGCACATGCAAGCATGATTGCAAAATCTCATCTGGAAATAATTTAAAAATAATTTTCATAAGAATTAGGAACAAATGAATAACAGGTTCATAATAGGAACGTTACGTTCCAGTGCATTACCAGGAATGATATAAAATTTTGTGTGTCTACTCAAATCCAAATAGTGAAAATAACTATAGATATCCACCATATTCTTAGAACAAACCTGAATTAACAAATCTTAATTCTTTATTCACAAAGGATTATAAACTTTTACTAGCCTTCCTAAACCAATAGTAATAGTTCACCTTATAGTTCACACTTTTTAATTGCAAATTTTTAAAATAGTTTTTCTGCATTTACCTATGAATTTAAATTTTCAAAGAACAGTAGTTTAATTTAAGTGTATAATTTTTATTGCAAGCTGAATGTTTAACATAGGTAATGACTTTCAGGTACAATGGATGGACTATAGCCCTGGTCCCTTGCATGTACCTTAGCATAGGAAGTTCCACGTAAGAAACAATTTTGACTGCATCTCAGAGAAGAAGTTATTACTCATTTGCACTTTGAAATCTAATCAGAAAAATGTGCTTTGAACCATGTTTTTTTGTTTAAGAAAAAAATCTTGCAATATTGATATTACTGGTAGAAGATCTACTGCTTATGTCATTTAGCTTGATTACTTCAGCAGTCTTTTTAAGTGCAAAATGCACGCCAAAAAAAGTGTCATGACCTCCAGATACTCTGTATTTTAATTATCATAGCAAAAAAAATCTAAAATGCTTAAAGGTCTCCCTTCCCTTCCCTTTTTTTTCTGTTAGAAATCTCACATCTATAACACTGACAGTCATGTTAGAGAAATAAACCGTAATAAGAGAGCACTGCACCAGATCACATAAACCAGTCATCCAAGGGGAAGCATTCACTACTCTGATCAATCTGATGACCTGGCCCAGATGTGCAATATGCTCTGCATCATGGGATACTAAGCTTGGATGGAGTAGGGAGAGAAAACCTGCAAAACACCAATGCTAATGCCTTCTATAAAACTCTATCAAAAAGAAGAAAACAGTTGTGCAGCAGACCTCGTGACTGAACCTGACACTAATCCTCAGAATTAACATGTAATGTTAGTGGAATCCCTTTGCCTACTCTGCAACGTTTCTGCTGTGCTTTCAAGTTGCAATTAGCACAGTGTTAATCTGGTGTCTTTCTGGATTTTTTACATCAGTGTGTGGTTTTGCACGAAGTTACACAAGCCTCCTTTATTTCAGCATTTCTGACTTCTGAAGACTTGGGTTTACTGCATTGCTCTACTTTGAAATTGCTTTTGAGGGCCAGACTTTTGCCATCTGTGCTATTCACTTATTTGAGATGGTTCCTAAAAGTATGGCGGTAGGTTATTGTAAGCTCATCCACTACCTTAAAACATCCTGGGCAAAAACAACTGGACATTTTTGAGAGTGCCGGCTCCATTCAGAATACTTCAAGTAATTACTGAGTGCTGGGAAGCTGAAAAGCCTGAGGAAGATCAGAAGGTATACTACTGAACAGCTTTGGGCATACAAGGCTTCCCAGATGGCTGCTCCATCTGGTTACTGAGCTTAACACAACACAAGGAATTATGCAACTGTAGAGGAGAGGTCCTGCCCAGCCTGCTGCCATTCTGGGGTATAGGGAAGCCCCTGCAGCCCAAGGTCACCACTTGGCACCAATGCAATATCTGTAAACTTGCTACCAGAAGCCCTTTCTTCTGACAACCCTCTGTCTGATCTGCTTGGAAACATCTTACCAGTGTGACAGGTCTAGTCAAGAGCTCCTAGTGAAGTCTTATCCCAGCAGGAACTATGGGACCTTGGTACGGGAGCAAAGTCTTGCAGAGAGAGACAGATCCTTCTGTCTCCCATCTCCCACCAAGCCTGACAAAAACTTGAGTAATGAGTTCAGCTGTTACATAGCTGGAACCTTGCTCCCATAAGTCTTTTGGCTCTCACACTGAGCACTTGCAATAACTTTTGCTCAAAAATACATTTCTACATGCTATGTTGTCCTCACATGTCCTGTGGCAACTCTCCTTGCGGCATTCTGCTGTTCTGCTGCTGCTGACAGGCCTGTGACCAGAATCATCACCAGTGCATAGCAATTCTCTTTGATGTTACATCAGAGATTAATTTGTTTCCTAAAGCCTGTGCCATGATTGAGACATTACTCATTAAAAAGCGACCATATACATTTATTTGTCTCCCCACTACAGGCAGTGAACCAAATTGTTTTCAGACTGTTCAGCTGAATTCTGTACTCTTAAAATTAGGTCATTGCCCTGATAAATCCTTCCTAACTATATATCCAGAGAGCTGATTAAAATCCAATCTATTTCACATTATAATTAAACCACACATCTAGTTTACAGTTTTATAATTACAACTCTGCATCCTGAGAAAGATCAAAGGTCTCTCCTGTTCATCTGAGGGATCAGAACAGTTCTGCTGAGAGCATCTGAGGGGAGGCAGTACTCGCCTTTACACATATGCAGGAGATAGACACGTGCTGCTTAAGGTGACCCTTGTCAATTAGCAGATAGGCCCAGATCTGCAGATGTGCCTGCAGGAGCAGTGTGGCATATGATGAGGAGTCTGACTTTACAACGTGATTGAGCTAGCGGATGACAGTGACCAATAGCAACACAGGCTGATTCTTTGTTATCAGTGTGGCACGATCCAGTTCTCTTCAAGCATGGATGCTAACCACCAAATTTAATGTTGCCCTTATTTTGCCTGATTATCCTATGTTTATTTTTCTCAGCCATGTTTTGCTTTTTCATGTTTCCTTAAGCAGGTGGGGCACAGGCAAGGAGGAGAGGTGCCCGTAAAGGTCCAAGGTTTTCTCTCACTCTGAACTTAACTTAAAATGTGCCAGAGGAAATGGAAGGTTGTGCTTTTCTTCTTCTGGCTTCAATGACTCTGAAATTATTTAGAAAGTAAGAGAAGACTGAGATATGGAGTGACTGTTACTACAAATCCCAGCACCCATCTTCCAGTAAAAGGCACAAAAATCTCTCATCTTTTCCCTGTTGAATGGCTGCTATCATTCCACTGGGGTTTCTCCTCTTCAGTCAGATGTTTCTTTTGTTCAGCTGAGGCCTCTTCGTCATCCAACGTGGCCAATACTTGGAGCAAACAGAAAACAACCTCACCTAGTGTTAATACTCCAGAGCTTTTACTACTATACTTAGAGGTGGACCGTGCAGTCCTTCTGTGGAGAGCAGTACAGACTGGTACACAGCAACAATTCATGTGTAACTTCCAGAGGGATTTCTTTAAATAAATGGCAACATCTGTCTTTATGTACTTCAAAGATCACTGCTTACCTGTTGACCACCTGCATGACAAGCATTGTTATACTGTTCACTGCTGTTATACTGCTTGGAGTAAGTGTAAACAAGGGCAGATGGGAGGGAAAAAAATAATTACACCTGGTAGTTATTATTGCATCCAATCAGAAACAAAGCCTCCTTGTTTCCCTTTTAGCTCCTCAGCACTTTACTTCAGCTTTCTTTTCAAAACATACCAGAGGGACTCTATTTCTAAATCAGCCTGTTGCCCATGTACTGTACCAGTCCTGTAGTCAAATCTTTCCCCCTGACATGTCTTTAAAAGAAAAAAAAATATCAGGTTATTAACTTTAGAAACTTTCTAGCAATTGCAGGAAATTAATTCTCACAGCTGTTACATGGCAAACTGGCCCAGACCTTGGTTGCATTTTAGGTGTCCCAAGAGTCAGTGGTGGTTTGCATTTATTGCCTGTTCTATTCAGTTGCCATTTTTCATGTTACACAGTGTCATTTGCTTCCAGGACCTTTACCTCTATATTGCACAGCAGGATGAGGAACACGCACTGATCAAGTATTTTTCTCATTCAAACAGATGGTGTGCTACTCTTCATTACCCTGGGAAGCTTCCCAATTCATTCTAGTCTAATTTCACTTCTTGCTTTTTTGCTACAAAAAATACATATACTAAATACCACTATAGTTAGCTCTCCAAATAAACCCATTTGTCAGCTTTTAAAATGATCTGCCCTTAGAAACTGTGGTTCTTCCATACACAACTCTTTCATTTAATTACTTCTGTACTATATGCAGCTCTAAAAAATACTAAAATGTTTTCTTATACTTTTGTCATCAACTGCTTCAGTGACTCAAGACCCTTTTATCAGTGTATGTGAAGAACTTTTTTGCTATGCGTCAGAAAAATCTCAAATAAGGCATTTCCTTCTGCTTTATCATGATATTGCTTGCTGTGTTTACCAGAATGTTGTATGTGTTCAGATGTTGCAATGAAGAGATTAGGGAGTATCTTCTTATCAGGGCTTTCTCCAGCTAAAATCTCATTTCCTTTCTTGTACATGCTCGGGTGCAGTGATCTCCTTTTGTAACTCTGTTTCTAAGTATTTGCAGTTCTGGAGTTATCGACCCTTTTCATCAGGCAAATATATATTTCAAGATGATATTGAGTGCTTCCTTTTCTGGTGATCTAACGTATCAGCGGGCACTAGTTGCCCAGGCATATACACTTAAATTGAACTTTACTTTCTGCAAATGGTCAGTCATATTCACACTTTATTTCACAACTCAGACTAACTGGATCATAAAATGCAACTTGTATTACCTCTGTGATCTGTAAAATATTCTGCAGTAAGATGAATAGGGTTTTATTTTTCTTCTGTATGTCTTCCTCTTTCCTGTTTTGATTGGTAATATGCATCTCTTGCTCCATGAGAATCAACCCTGTCTGTATCTGACATATTATTTTTTCTTGCTTCAGTCATATAACTCAGCTTGTCTTTACTTATCTGCCCTCTCTCTCTCTGTCAGCATGAATGAATAAAATTCATGCGGTCTGTTACCTTACAACTGCAGACACAGAGGCAAAGTTAATGTAATGTCAGCTAACAGGACCACATCTGGCAGTGCTTGTTGGCTGGGATCGTTCCATCCAAAGTCACATCTTCCTGTTGGGAACCCAGGAGCCATTTGGTGCCATCTGTCACAGATACAGATACGTGCAGCGACATGGCAATTACAGTTAACACAGGGAGGTTTGATCCCATTGTTACAATTTGTACTTCATTTATGTAGACCAGGCTGAGTTTCTCTTTTTTCCTGCTTTCTCTGTGTCTTAGTGTGCGTGAAGAAGCTTCACCCTGCAATCCAGCTTGAAAGAATGGAGAAAAAGAATATTTAGCTAAGTCAATAACAATTCTCTCTGAGCTCTTTTCTCTCCATGCAATTACTTTAACTGTAGCCTTGTCTGAGAGACTCAAGCTAAGAAAATTTTTCTTACCCATTGCTTTGTACAACCAGGAAAACATTTACAGTTGCTTATTCTGCGTTCATACAGGCTCTAGAGGGTTTTTTTATTTCAATACTAACCTACTGGGAAAACAGTTAAGCAATTTCCAGCTAGATAACAGTCTAAATCCTAATTCTAGGAGGCACTATAATTCTATATATATATTTTATATATATGTAAAATATGTGTGTGTGTGTGTGTATATATATACACACAAATATATACAATTTTCAGTAAATTATTGATCCCATAGAACTTGAAGTTCTAACACAGTCTTCTGCCCTACTGGGTTACTTAGCTCACTTTTCCACTTGTTTGACAACAATAGAGACTCATATTCACATAACAACAGAGACTAACCATACTTAATGAAATTCTGTCATTGATTGTCTAGAAAGCACGAGCTATTTAAGTCTAATTCACATCTATCAGCAATGCAACAGTATCATGCAGAGAGTAACGCAACACAATCGGTTCAAAGAACAGAATTAATTAGAAGAAAAAACCTGTGTATTTATGCTTCAGTAACATCCTCTGTACAGTGAATGCTAAATTGGATGGATTCTACTAAAAATTTGGTTATGATGGAAGCACAGTGAAAAGCACAGTGCCTATGTTTAACTGTTATAATTGTTTTTCTCAAATATTAAAATGCTGCCTTTTCAGAGACAAGGTGTAGCAAAAGATGGCAAGCAAATTAATAAATCCACAGCCTTTTTGCTCTCCTGACTATAAGTATTATTTTGAAGATGTTTTTAGTTGAATTTTCATAGGAAAAGTGATTGCAATTAAATATAACTTGTGATAGTGAATTAAAGGAAGTGTGCAAAGTTTAAAAAAAAAGGAGAAAAATGAAAGAAAAAAGAAAGAAGGTACTGTTTTAAACACCTTTTTATAACTTCTTTGCTATTTATTCACTTTCAGAAGTCAAAATATTCATCTATTTAGTTTCTCCATTTGCTGATAAGCATTTTTTTTAAATAAAAGACAAACACAAAGGAAGACTAAAAACATTTTATCTAGCTAATGAGAATGACAAATTAAGCATGACTGTCCAAGTGTAAAATAAATCCAGTCACTAGGGTCAAGTGTTCCCTGTGTGCACAGGATTTTCAAAGTAGTTATAATTGAGTCATTACTATTATGATAGATGAACTTTTTAATACAAGCTTTCTTCTTTTGCTGTTAGCTCTTTATATGCATGAATCCAAAGTCTTGTGAAATAGAGAACTGTACAAAAGTTAGTGTCATCCTGAGTAAAACAAAGCAAGAAAGTGGAAAACAGGAGAACGAGTAACTATGCATGAGCAACATCTAGTGGCTAACATCTCATTATGAAGCATGGAGGCACTAGACATTATTTTAAGCCTATTTTTGACACTTAATGCTTATGGGAGGAAGTGAAGCATATGAGAGAAAAAGCCAGTGCTGCCTGTTGGTGCAGCTTCTGAACAAAACTTTCCCAAAACTCCTCCTGACTCTTTCTTCACTCTGTGTCCTCAGGTAATAAGCTGGGCATTTGAAGGATATGTCTGTACCTGCACATGGCTGTGCTTTGCATTGACTGAACAGGAGATATGACACAAAGGTCTTTTTGTGGTGTGCATTATGGCACTGCATGTCCATTCCTTCAGCAGTCTGGAACTTGTCCATAACAGCTCTCTTCAGCTGTTCAGCAAGAAGAAGGGGTGGGAACTCCACATCCCTGTTTTCTGAGTGTCCTTTGCATTCTGCCTGAGCCACTCCTGAACTCCCAAACCAGCCTCAGGCTGTGGAAATGAGGAAAATGACCCTATTATAATCCTGTCTTTCATGCCTTCTCTTCATCAAGGATCTAGAACTGGAGATATTTAAAAGATATATATAGATATTCTTAAAGAAAGTTGTTTTAAAGGAATTTCTGATGATGTTGCCCTGCTACTGAAACAGATGACCCAAGTGATCAAAAAACCCATAATCTGGTGATTTAATCCCCTTGGAGAAACAGGACAGCTCTAGAGAATGAGACCTCAGTGCCCTCATGTTCTTTAACCTAGGGAAAAATAAAGTCAGTACAAAGCCATGAATATCTTTTACATCTTCCAATGGGAAAGCAATAGACTGGATATCAACACATGTCCATGGACAATCTTTAAAGCAAAGTTAAAAGAATGCAGTGAAAAGACAGTTTATGCCTTATGCAACTATTTCATTCTATCTCATTTTCAAAACTTTGCAGAAGTACTAAATTATTAATTCTCCACGTATATCTGTGGTAAATATGAAGTAGGAACACAGTCTTTCCAGATATATCAGCTAATAAAAAAGCTTGGAAAAAATTACATACCTCACTACATTAATTTACTTTAAAAGATGACACTCAGTGCTTAATTACTCTGAAGTTTTAGTTTTTTCATCAAGAATATTAGTTTTTCCTACATTTCTCCATGAGGTCATTCATGATTCCTTCAAACACCCATTTTCTGTTGCTGCTTCTACTGAACCAAATAACAGTCCCTCAGATCTGCTTTAATTTTTCCCAGTTGCATGCTAGAAATGGATAACCACATGCCTTCCTTTAGCAAGATTTATGTAAAATTGCCACAAAAAACAATTAATTTCACTGCTTAAAATATTTTATGTTTAAACTGTATCTCTTACTACCAATGCTTGAGACAGTATACTGCTCTAGTTGGAACTTGGGTTCAAGCACATTTTCGAATTTTCTTACCTATTCCATATTATGAAGGTCTTCTAAAGTAAAGGAATTGTAACAGACACTGACAAAGGACACAGCTCGTGCACTAAGATCATCAATCCAGTTTCTGCATAGGTTCATTTTGCCAGGTTTTGATGTACAGAAACAGATCTCTTTACAGTAAGAGACTTGCTGAATGATCAGGTAGTATTTCAGTGTTTGTACAGAGTATTTTTCATGGTTTAGTGGGACATTTGAACATCAGTACTTATACTGTTCTTTTTGCAAACTCTGAAAGCACAAGAGAAACAACAAATCTGCCACAGCAGGACAAGTTGTGAAGCCTCTTGTAGATGTCATAGCTTTCTATCACAAAGCTGGGCAGATACCCACAAATATGTCAACCCTGGTTATCTATACAGACATTATACTTGGTGAAAATACACACAGTCAATTAAAAATGTTCCTTCTTACTTACAATGCAAGGGCCTCTTCTCGTGGCAATTGAGCCTATCACAGTTTGACAAGAACACACTATGGGGAATACATCCTCCAATTTTATGATACATTGAACACAGCGTCTTTTATTCCAGCTTACCCTGCTTTTGGGAAAACAGCTCTGCTTGTCTCAAATATAAATAACTGAAAAGTTATTTAGAAACTTTCCTTATCCCTTGTTATATGTCCTCCTGGCAAGCTTCAAGAGGTGACCAGCTGCAGAAGCCATTATCACGTGACTTCATTAAGCAGTTGTCTTTACCATGATAAACATTTCCCTGAGAAAAAGTGAAGGAAAAATACTTCTGTATAAACTCTGAACTGTGAACTGCTACCTTTTGGCATCCCATTGCATCATGGATTTAAAAGGATAACTGAGAAGGTGGCAGACTCACTCTGAATGGAAGGCTGTATAAGATGACCACCAGACCACTCCTCAGTTTCTTTAATTCTATTAAATAATCACACACTGAGTCTTCAGGCTGATTTATCAGCCCACAGAGGAATCTAGGTAGAGGCAGAATTCAGAAGGTGAACAGACTTCCCAGAACAGTAGTTTTCTTCATCTCAAATCCTCAGAATATATCACCTAATTGCCTCCTATCCTCATCTGTCATTTTTAGTCCGTCATACTAAAGCTCTGACTGACCTCAGAAATGTGTTACTCATTTTTTTGCAGGCAGCTGTCAGATCATTGGACTTTATGTCACAATAAAAAGCTTTTTTTTATAAAGAATCAACAATCCTCTCAGGCAGTGCTGAAGAAATATAAGCAAGGACCATACTAAATTGTAATAGATCCAAAATTTCATATTTTGCACTTTCAGAAGGTGATTCACAGTTTTCTAGCTCTCAGTTGACATGTTTTAAATTGGTACTTCTAAATTGGTCTGCCTTTTAGCACCCAGATGCTGACCTCAACCCTGTCATCCTTGCAAAAGAAAAAAAAAAGGAAAAAAGCAGGAGGGAAATAATCATCTCAGGAAAGGATATGGGAAAATAGCAGGAAAAAAGGAGAAACAGCAAAAATGTAGCTATGTTCAAAAAACAGCACAGGTCAGAAAAGGAGAAAGGCAATGACAATAGGAAGAAAACTGGGAAAGTGAATGGAAATGCAGAAAAGCTAATGCAAGAAAACACTGTCTTATAGCAAATCTTTGTTTAACAGAGCAAGTAAATTCTTCTGTTTATGTTCATGTTCTGTAGTTAATATCAAGGTGATGCTTTAAGACAATATTCAAACAGCAGCAATATGTCTTAATTCCCATTGTCACTGTGTGTTCACTGAACTTTTTCAAGTCTGAACTGTTTGGGCAGGAATTTATTGTAGGGCAGTTTTTCCTTTGAAATTTTAGAATAAAAGAGAATTGGTACATAACAAGATAGGAGGAAGAACTATTATTTTTGTATCTAAAAGAATACAAAGTCATGTATGTCAAGAAAGCTCAAGATTTAAGAAACAAAGGCTCAGGCAATCTTTTTAATGTGTATGAGTACCTGACGTTAGAGACTAAAAAAGATGGAGCCAGACCCTTCTCAGTGTTTCCAGTTAACAGACAAAAGAAAATGGGCCCAATTTAAAATACAGCAAATATCTTTTAAACCTCATTTTTTTTTTCTTTTTACAGGCAGGTTGGTCTTCATTTTTGGAGATATTCAAAACACAACTGTGCAAGGCCAAAGTATAATGATGGCTGGACTAGACATCCCAGTTGGATGGACCAGTTTTTCTGATTTGGATAATACACACCCAATCTCATTACCTTTGCCACAACTAAATCTTTTTAGACAAGTACTAAAATTTTGTAAGTCATAATGTCTAACAGTTATTTAGTGCAAATGTCAACAAACTTTAAAAAAATGAGTTGGAGGAAAAACAGAGATTTTTTGAGCTATCCACTCTCTTATCTGCAATGAAAATATAAATGCAGTTAAAAACGGTCACACTGAAACAGGAGCTGGAGTGAGAGATGTCGAAATGAAGTCAAAGGTATATTGGTACAAATCCTTTCATATGTACTCATGACATTTTCTGGATAAGAAAATAAAGACTTTAAAATTTTTGAGGGCTACGTTTTCTTAGAAAGGTATTATTGTTCACATCATGCATTTACACAGGATTTAACTGTAACTGAGTATTGAATTTTTAAGGACAAATTTCACCCTTGAATGGGTGCCAAAACTATGAAACAAGGTCCAGACCACAATACTATTTCATTGTCTTCTAGTTTCTTTCACTGTCTTCTACCTGACAGTAAGTCATCAACTCATAATGTCTGACATGACTTTTATCTGTCCCATGTGGGTCTATCTTCTACTTACCACTCTCCCAGAAAGAGAGTTGTATGTTTTACTCTTGATATGTTTTGTTGCTTTTTTTTGTTGCTATGCATTTAGTTTAGATGGTGCAAAATTTAAGAGCACCCCATACTTGGAACAAAGGTTGGGGAAACTAGGTAGTTTCAGTGACCTGTAACAGTCTGGGACCAACCCTTCCAGCGCTTTGCTTCCCTCACAGGTGATTTCAGTCATTGCTACAAACACTACTGTTCCACCTGAAGGGAGTTACTGACTGTTACCATAAAGCCTACTGACTGCTATCATAAAGTTTTGGGACTTCTCTTTATATGGTGGCTTGTAAGTGAAGCCTTGAATTTGAGGGTGAGGGAAATGCAGTAAGTTTGTGGTAGCCTGCAAAGCAGAAAAGCTGCACTTTCCTCTATGCTTGATGGCAAAATCTCACCAGTAAAGTCTATATATGGCAAGGTGTTAAAAACCACAGCTCTACATTCTTGTCTCTGGTTTCAGGAGATATTCTCCGCTCTTGATACTCAGTTATCTCTCTCTCCTCTATTTGCTACTTCTCATCTGGCTGTGGCTTGAAGGCGTATAACGCACAGTTGGTCAGGTTTTCCTATCACTCAGTTAGAACTTTTCAGCGGTCCCTGTAAATTAATTTGTTCAGTTCTCAATGCTGGCTATATAAAATAAATGTGTACTGTATAAAATGATTATTTGTAATAAAGCAAAATGAATAATACTGCATATGAAACCTCTGCTGCAGTGTTCTGCTCCAACATTGCATATTACTTGGAAGCCATTAGGGCATTTCTCTTTGAAGGTTCATGTATATAAAATGCATTATTAACTTAATGTTATTGAAATGTACAGTTAAAATAACTTGACTAACAGAATACAGACAGTGACTAAACTCAAATTGTCCTTTTCATTATACAGTAGCATTATCCTTTTTTTTTTTACAGACCATAGAGAGACTTAGTTTACTAACTGAAAATTTTTAGTTTATAAAGGAAATATTTTACTTCTTTCTCTCAGCTGAAAATATTCATTCATGGTGAAACCTCCCAGGCACTTAAGGAATAATGAATGGATATGGGACAAAGAGATTAATATATATTTCAGCATTTTTAATCCACCAATGGTAGAAGCTAGTTTGTGGAAAATCATATGAGCACGTCACCGCATAGTGATATCTGCAATACACAGGGAAAACAACTGATCAACAAGGGTGTTGAACCTTGCAAAGTTCCAGTTGAATCCTTGCAGTAGAGGGATGCTGACAAGCAAAAGTGAAATAGGTTATACAGTTGCCTGCTTTTGTAACAGTGCTGAGCAAGTAACTGTTACATTTGTGACTAGCCATACACCTAAAGAGGTAGCCACACACATGCATTCTGGCTGTGCTCCAAATCTATTAGAGGCAATGAACACATCCTTTTTGTATCTTGTCTTTTGAGGGAAGAGAATCTGGTTGATTGACAAGAAAGGTGTTTCACAACTCTCTAGGTGAGTCTCTGGCTAGGACTGTCAAGGTATCAGTGCTGCAGAAGACATCTTGGCATATACTCACTCTACATTCAGTCTAGGAGAGGGTGTAAAAGGCGACCAGAAACCACAGTTCAAACAAGATTTCAATTACTTGGAGCCAATATTTTGAGATTCTTTGCTTTAATCTACATTATTTCTTTTAAATTGATGAATCAATGCAAATCTTCCTGCAATCTTCAGTGTTCCTTAAAACAAGTTCAATAAGTATAAAGAAATATACATCAAACACAGACAATCAAATTTATACAAATACATTGAGTTGGACTCAATGTCCTTAAGGGTTCCTTCCAACTCAAGATATTCTATTATTCTTAGTAAAATGTAAGCTAACTCAGATTTTGATGTTATTATGTTTGATGCTAGTCATAGTACTACATGGATGCTCATCATCTTGCTAAATTCACCTGCATCCTTTCCCATTGCCGCTGATATAACCCTATAGGAAAAGGACATAAGCTTTCACTATCTGTAGCCCTCTCAGTTTGCCATGTTTGGTCACACTGAAAGCTTTCAGAATTTGGACAAGTAAACAGACTTCTTTATAAAAGCTTGATCTTGGTTCTTTCTTTGTAATCAAATCTTCAAAATCCCTTAACTTGATTTTTCTTTGTACCCATCTCCTGCAAATCCTATTTTGATATTCCTCTCCTGCCTGGAGAATATCAGGTTTTGCAAAATATGTAAATATTTATATGCTGACATATGGTCTGAATGTCACCTTTGTATTTATTTTTATTTGTGTTTATGTTGGGGTACCACTAGAGAGAACCAGCCACAGGTCTGTGTGCTTTACCATGTACAGATAAAAAACAGTGCCTGACTCAATGAGTTTACAGTACAATCTGTGATCTTTGCCAGTATATGTTGATGAGTGACTGTGTCAAAGAGATACATGCTAATATGTAAAGTCAAAGAAGGAAAGCCTGACATTTCTTGTACATATTTGAATAATTCAAGTAATGCAATTTCAGTGATTTATGAAATATCAATTCAGGAGGACTTCAAAACAAATCAAGTCTTTAGGGTCACCTGGGAAATTGCACTAAGTTTTACCCCGTTCCCTGCAGTGAAACATGAAACTATGGAAGCTTCAGATATCTGCATTTGTTCTTATTTCGTGATACTAACATTGCATGTATACTTTTATATGACTCATTTGATCTGATATTTGTCTTCCATTATTAATAATTTACTTTCACCTTCATAATCTGTTAATATGGCAGGCAGTTCCCAAATTTATGCTTACAAGAGCTATTCCACGATCCACATTTATATAAACCACTAGTTTTGAAATCCTGATTCATGGTATTATTGCAGGAGATGTTATCCATCTGAGACTTGAGATTTGGGGGTAATTATATAATACACTAGTCAGGAACACATTTTATTAAATCAAAACTGGATTGAAAAACAGTTAAGAATACATACTTATTTTTATATTGAGATTTGGAAAAAATTAATAAAGGTGTTTTTGGTGGCTTTAGTATTAATAACACCTAATAAGACATCCACAATCATCAAAGGTTATCTCCTTTTATCTTTTTAGCAGCTTTCGTTTTCTCATCCTTTCTTGACTGTTAAACAGGACATATGAACAAAACCTAATATTTCCTTCAAGAAAAATATGTGCTACACATTCACAATTTATCTGCTTCAGTAGAATGTATTCCCAAATGACGCAGAGAAAAGCAAGGAAAACATTCTTCATCAAAAATAGGAAATTATAAATTTCATGTTTTATATGGTGTATTGAGTTTTCTGTAAGGGGGTTTTTGGTTGTGTCTTTGGTAGTGGGGGAAGGGCTATGGACATGGCCCTAGTAATCACTAGCTACCTGAAAAGCTCCCCCTTTGCCTTTGTCAGATCCACCTCTGACCAGGGCCAAGCCAACCAGCGCCCCTGCGAATTCATGTATTTAAGGGGGGTGCAGGGCATGCCTTGCTCTCTTTGGCACTGGCCCTGACCAGTGCGGCCCCAGGTGTGGGTGGTGAGGCTCCAACCTTGCCCGGCTGGGCTTGGCCGGCCACGACCACAACTTAAGCCCCTCTGCAGTTTAATTCCCCCCCCAAAAAAGAGAGAGAGCTGGCATCTCCAGAACCATCAGAGGAGACCTGCAGTGGAGAAAGGAATGGGGCCCAAGGAGAACAACTTTGAAGAACACCAAGGTCAGTTTGAAGGAGAGAAAGGAGAGGGAGGAAGAGGAGGTCACAGAACCCAGGTTTCCCCTTTGCAACCCGTGGCAAGAGCCGGGTCGACTGGTCGTGTGTGAGGGAACTGTGATCATGGGCAGAACCAGATTGGAGTTTTGTGGACTTGGGCTGAAGCAGTTTTGTGTGTGAGGGAAACTGCAGCTGTGGGCAGGCCCATATTGGACTTTTGAGGAGTTTTTTCCCCTGTGGAAAGGGGGCCATGTGGATGCAGAGAGAGACACTGGGCTGAGTTTTTTTGGTGGGAAGAACAACTGCAAACCCCCACCCCCATCCCTCTGCGCCTCAAGGCAAAGGGGGAGGGGGAAGGTGAAGGAACCGGGAACAAAAGCTGAGTCCGGGAAGAAGGGAGAGGTGGGGGGGAAGTGTTTTGATTTTAAGATCTGGTTGTATCTCCCATTGTTCTGCTCTGATGTTGGTAACAAATTAAAATTGTTTTGTTTTTTTATTCCTTATGATGAGTCTGTCTTGTGCCTGTGACCTATTTAGGTGGTGAGAAGTCCTCCCAGTCCTTATTTTGACTAGCCCTTTTTTGGGGGCATCGTGGTGCTCAGTTGTGCACTGGGTCTAAACCACGACATATGGAGAAACATTATGCAAGAAATCATCAGAATGTTCTTAAGATTTCAGATGTGGAAGGTTCTGTCTCCTGTTCTTTTTGCCCTAATCCTAGTCAAACACATACCACTCTTGGTGCTTTGTAAGAGCAACACAAAGAATGGGAGTACAGAGAATTTATTTAAATTTCTGTCATACCATAAAGGTCAGAGCTATATCTAGTTCCAGTGTCAATCTTTAAGGAATCACTGTGTGGAACTGCATGGGATTCCTCACTGAGGGCAAGCAACAGGGGTGGATGTTTTACAGTCAGCCAGAGCCGTAAGAACTCAAAAGGAATTGTGTATCAACAGCCTTAGAATCACACACGGAATCACACAGAATATTAGAAGTTGTAAGAGACCTTGAAAGATCATCTAGTCCAACCCTCCCTGCCAGAGCAGGATCACCTAGACTAGGTCACACAGGAATGCGTCCAGGCAGGTTTTGAATGTCTCCAGAGAAGGAGACTCCACAACCTCTCTGGGCAGCCTGTTCCAGTGCTCTGACAGCTTTACAGTGGAAAAGTTTTTCCTTATGTAAAAAGGAACTGGTAGCTGCCACTAGAACTACTCATTAGGAACAAATGTTTGCAAATTCATGTAGCTAGTACATTTTTTTATTGATGTTACATTGCAGCACACCACTCTTTAAAGGGAGACAAACCACTGGCCAACGGCATCCTGGCCTGTATCAGGAATGGTGTGGCCAGCAGGAGTAGGGATGTAATTCTCCCTTTGTACTCAGCACTGGTGAGGCCTCACCTCGAGTACTGTGTACACTTCTGGGCCCTACACTTCAAGAAGGATATTGAGGTGCTGGAGCAGGTCCAGAGGAGAGCAATGAGGCTGGTGAAGGGACTAGAAGAAAGTTCTATAGTGAGAGGCTAAGGGAGCTGGGGTTGTTTAGCCTGAAGAAGACACTCAGAGGACACTTATCACTCTACAACTAGCCTGAAGAGAAGCTGTAGTCAGGTGGGGATCGGGCTTTTCTCCCATGCAACTAGTGACAAAACGAGAAGGCACTGCCTGAAGCTGCGCCAGAGGAGGTTTATGCTGGATATTAGAAAGCACCTTTTCACGGAGAGGGTGATCAGGCATTGGAATTGGCTGCCCAGGGAGGTGGTGGCCTGGAGGTGTTTAAGAAAAGGCTGGATGTGGCTTTTAGTGCCACTGTCCAGCCAATGTGGTAGTTAGTGTTAGGTCATAGGCTGGACTTGATGATCTCAGAGGTCTTTTCTAGCCTCAATAATTTTGTGATTCTGTGATTACTTCCTTCCATTGCGTCAGTGACCTAAATTATAGATACAGTGTTTCTGTATCTTTATGGACAGTCATATCTTTACACGTAGAGAAAAAAGTTCTGGTGAAAAGGGTAAAAATATTCTTCATTTCGTGAGTCTTTTTTGCTGTAGTGAATGCAATTACTCTTCCAGTGTCTTTACTTTTTAATAATTCCAGTTTTAATTAATTTGCTAATTAAAAGCCTTCACTATCTGTAGACACTGTTGGAAAGAACAAATGAGAACAAGTTTAATAGGACAAAATTAGATAACACAATCATAGAAATTGTAAAGATAGCTCAAGCTGCTTTCAAAGAGACAGTCATCATCTCAGTGATTGATGAAGCAATGAGAAAAAAGATGGAAAAAAATTCACTAGGAAAAAGAAAATAATATCTGATTTATGTTTATAAATATTGTCTAGCTCTTGACTATTTTATATCAAGCAAGCAAAATTTTTGTCAATTATATATAGCTAAATGAAATGAGTTCACAAATATATGAAATATCAAAATAAAAAAAAAATCAGAAGATACAAAGAAAAAAGTGAAGAGAGAATAAAAATCCCTAATCTGAAGAGAGGAATTTATTAATCTTTCTTCATAAATTAAATACATTTTAATGTTCACTTGCTAGTCTGGGTATTTATGAATGTATTTTCTGCCCTAATTAATAGACCTAGGAAGTCTAGCAAGTGCAAAAACATTGTCCAATGATACTATATTTTTTATCCATGAATGACTCACAAGCAGGCAGCAACTTGAACACCTTAGTCATTTATCCTTTGACAAAATAGATGTCCTGGTTTGAGCTAAATAGAACTAATTTTCTATTTAGTGATTTTACTTTTCAGCTCAGTCTCTTTTAAGTGGCTGAACTTGCTGAAACTCAAGGCATTGTTTTCCCAGACAGTGCTGCTAGAAGATATGCTCTCTCAAGGTCAGTTGTCTCACCATGGGTGCCATGTCTGCACCTACGGGGCAGGGGAGCGGACCCAAAACTGACCAACGAGGTATTCCATCCCACATATGTCATGCTCAGTATAACAGGTGAGGGATCACAAGGGTCTCGAACCCTTGTTCCATTTTGGAGCCCTTCCATCTCGGACTCTTCCATCTGTCTCGATCCTGCAGAGGCCAAGGTCAGAGCAGAACCCTGCTGGTTCTTCTGCCACTGATCCTGATTTGTGTGTTCTGCATCCTTCTCTCACCTGCTGCTGAGTTTGGTGTGGGACTTTTCCAGTGTCCTGCTCTGCAGAGCCTCTGGTGACATATTCGTCATTGGGGGGAGGGTGGGGGAAGGATTTTTTTATTGGTTTTGTATATATAGTTATACATATTTGTATATATTTCATTATTTTCATATTTACATTATTATCCTGTAGTATTAGTATTATTGTTTTACTAAATCTGTTAGTTTTATTTTCCAAAATGTAAAGTCTCTCTCTCCCTTATTCTCCTTTCTCTTCCCTTCTGGGGAGGGGAGAGAGGTTAACAGAGAGCGTCTGTCCAGGATTTAGTGGCTGGCCCAGCCCTAAACCACGACAATAGACTTCAATGTTTGCAAGGAGTTGATAGAGCTCTTTCAAAAACTCAACAAAAAAACTTACAGGTTGGAGTGAATCTGAATGATGTATAAATACAGAAAAATTCTGATCCTGCTTACATACACCCAGTTAACAGAAGAAGCTATTTTAACTAAGTAAATTATTTACTTATCTTCAGTCTTAAGTGGCCTTGCTAAAATGACATTACTGCCAAGTCTACAAATTTTAAAAGTATTAAGTTGTTGGAATGATGTTTCCATTTCCATTATACAAGAAATAAACTCCTCTTACACTCAGCAGCTGTCTCTGGCCAAATTATTACTACAGTCGGAAAATACACACCTTACATTTTGCCATCAAGAACTACACTGGAAACAGCATGGCCAAAAAAATTATGTACTGTAGCTTTACTGAAATGAAATTATAATGTGTGCTAGTTTTGGTTAGGATAGAGTTAATTTTCTTCATAGTAGCTCCTATGGGGCTATGTTTTGGATTTGTGCTGATGGTTTTCATATACTTTTGTCCAAAATGTAATGGTAACAAAAATCTATAAGGGGATCAACTTACATCTGAGTTTTTTGTGAAGAGTAAGATGTGTGAAATACATGATCTCTAAAACTCCTTTGGTGTAAGTTTAATTGCTATGTAATAAGAGCATTCAACTGCTAAATAATGGTACTCAAACTTCAGAAATGTAAAGGATTAGGAACTGTCTGAAAACTACTGTTCCTATTAGAAACAGATCTTCAAATGGAGGAACAGGAAGACTAGAGATATTGTGAATTATTTTTATAAGGTCAAACTTGATGGGAGTATGTGCACATTGAAAATTATGAAAACTCAAAAGGGTGTAAGAAAATCTAAAAAACTTGGAAGTATAATACGTAGTGACATCTATGCCTAAAGTGTCTCAAATGCCTAGATGTGTCCACATAACTACAACATAATAAAAAACTGATAACTTATTTTACTTGAGTGGGAAGCCAAATTGTATAATCTTTTGAGATATCCCAAAGTCCTTCTTGGAGACAGTAGAAGAGGCAGTGAATTTCTCTGATATAATATATTCGTTTAGGAAAGGTGCTTTGGTTTTTGCATGAGTTTTTCAGTAGGGAGCCACACAAGATATTTGATTTGTCTCTAATATATGTGATAAAAATAAATATTCATAAAAAACCACATCATTTTCCCTGTAGCAATTTACAAATTTGGCAACCTAATGCAAAAATATACTTTAAAATTTTGTGATGTTATAAGTACTCTATGTTAGTGTTTTATTTTAACTTAGTTGATTCGAAATAATTTCACTTTGAATGTGCAAATCTGTTTCAACTCTTCCTTTCAGAAAAGAAGATTATAGCAACCAAACAAAAAGATTAAAAAAATGTAGTGGGGAAAATGAACTATTTTTCTCATTGCATAGATGCATAGATAGAAATAGTTCATATGCGTCAAGACACAGATAACTTCAGTGTGTCTTTTGTCATTCCACAGAGGAAATAACAGTGATAAATCTGTGTCATTTGTTTGATTTTCAAGAAACCACAGACCTCCATGGGCTGTTGAAGAAATGCAATTTGTGAGACAAGTGAAAGTTAAAATTTTCTCAGATTCTACCTTGAACTAAAGTTCTGATCTCATGCATAGGAGAAATGCCCATGTGAAGGACAACTGGTCTTTTACTACTTTTAAATGCAGAGCTGACTCATATTACCAAATGGCAATATTAGTTAAGGTAAATCAAGAATGTAATATATATGTACACAAAGAGAAACAACTGGCAATACGCAGAGATTTTTCAACACTGCATTAAATCCAAGGTAAAAGTCTTTATCGCAAAAGTAGATTCTTATTTCACAGCTAATTCTTTTGCTAAGGCATAACATTTTCTGTCTAGAGCTTCTATAACAAGGTACTGTTTCTTTCCAATGCTGCATTACAAACACTTAAAAAACCTATTCTTCTGCTAAGTATGCCAAGGTGCAGGGCAGAGGAACTTGCTGAAGTTCATAAAACAGGTTAGAAGTAGAACCAACAGTAGAATCTGATTTCTGAACTTCAAAGATAGTGCACAACCCTATGGGCAGGACAGATTATAAAAGGATTGGTGGCACTATCATGTGATTAATATTTTTATTTTATGTCACTGTCATCCAGCAATAAAGATGTTTAAAACGAAGTTTTAGGATTTTCTCAGAAAACTGAACCAGCAGGGAGCAGTTCTGTCTGTGTTATGTTCAATTGCTTCTCTCTGTTTAGCAGTTTGCAAGCCTAACGTTTCAAGTAGAAACAGAATGACAACTTCACAAAGCTAAAAGTTCCCTTTCATCTCTTCTCCATTTTACTTCAGTGGACTATAAAAAAAAAAACCACTGAAAGTTCTGTAGTTCTCCAGGTCCTCCTTCCAGTCCTTCTTGTAGATTTGCTAGCTTCCAGCCATCTGGGAACCTCCTATGTTAGCCAGGACTGCTGATGAATGATGGAAAGTGGCTTGTGAGCACTTCTGCCAGCTCCCTCAGGACCCTGAGGTGGATCCCATCTGGCCCCACAGACTTGTGTATATCTAAGGTGTGTGGCAGGTTGCTAACCACCTCCTCACAGATTACAGGGGCTTCACTGGTTCTTCCCATCCCTGTGTTCACACTCAGGGGTCTGGGTACAACTTGACCTATTGTTTTTATCCAGTTTGCAGTCTTTTCAAATCAAAGAAAAAATGTAAAGGTTTGCAAGGATTATAAATTGCAAGTAGTTCCCATTCTCAGAAGCTAGCTTTGGTTTGGATATTAAATTCACAGACCATACAAAGGTTTTTTTCTATAAATATCAACCTATCTACTGGTGATGCATGGAACATACCTAGCAACATAAGATATTAAGACCATCCATCAGTAGCCTTATAGTAATCAAAAAGGTTTCATCACTTTCTTTCTGTTGGCTGGTTTTCCTGAAGGCCAAATATAATGTAGCTGGATATTCATAACTCAGAGGAACTGTGGATCATTAAGCATGTCTCTGTACATAACTATTCACGTGAGAAAATGTTGGCATTTGCACTGGCAGGAATAGCACTGATTAAAGCATTTTGCTCTCATTCCTAATATTTCTTTGACCAAGAAAGGCTAGATTTTAGAAACAGAATTTTCTCTCAAACTCTCTGTGCTATTGAAGTTCTTTGTTTCTCCAGGCAAGTATGCAGATCTACTGTTGTTTAACTGTGTAATAGGGAAAAGAAATATCTTGTTAGCATGCCTCTCTGACTGATAAGCTAATATATTTTGATGTGTGCTGAAAGAACTGTGAGAGAGATATGTACTGTTAAAATGGAAGTTTTCTCATGAAATCAAATGGAGGAAATAAATTAAATACAAAGAACTGAAAAGTTTTAAATTTAATCTTAATAATAAAAAAAAATTATTCATTCTCTCCTGGCATTTCACTCTTGTCTTTCTGTAGTTCAGAACTGAAAAGTCAACACATCTTTCAATATGTCATCATCTTTTCTACATAATAATTTATCAGATCACTAACTAAAAATATATTAGATCAAAGCACTTCAAGATAATCATAATTATCTTGTTCCTGCGGTTGCTCATGTTTGACCAAGCTAATTATGTCTTGATTCTTTTCAGATTTATACAGTAATTGCCAAAGAGCGCTTTTAGAAGGATGTTTGCCAGAAGGGCAGAAGAAATGGCATAGAGAATGCTAATAAGACATATAAACTGCAGCTTATAAAGGGCTGTGACCTATCATACCAGAGTATTTTATTGCTGCATCATAAATAAGGGCAGGGGGGTGGGGACAGTAGTTCAGCGTTGTGACTTGACTTGAAGCTTATGACACTGCTTCAGGTCACAGAATAACATAATTTATATGTCAGAGCTCATATCATTTATGATTCACATCAAGGAGTGCATGTTGTCCTAAAGCTCATTCTAATACTTCATCAGCAATGAAAATCTTTAGTCATAGCCATATCAATAAGCTAAAAAAAATAAATAAAAAAGACTCATTTTCAATTGAAAATGTTTATTTATTGTCAGTGGGCACTTGATTTCAAAAAACAACCAAGCAATACAATTTTGTATAGATACCAGAAAAAGTTTGAGGCTTGCATGGCTGAATCATTGAGAAAGTGACATAGAACTACATTTCCTAGAAGTTTTGGTACAGAGACTAATTAATAGCTTACTTTTTCACAGTTGTGGAATAAATACAATTCAAAATTTCCTATTAGATCAGCTACAGCACATTGTAATATCTTGAATTTTTAATATCAGGTTATCAACATTCATATACAGAAGTGTTTGCAGTCAAACCTTAATCAAGAAATACTTGTTAAAAAGTAAAAGCATAAATTTAAACTTCTGCTAAATTCAAAGGTATTACCCTTTGCTCAGATGTCCTAGGCCAAAAAAAATTGTTGAAGTTGAGAAGCACATTATAAATAAATATGTTTGTTTTGCTCTTTAACACACAGAGATGCAGCTGAAAGTTGCAACAGCACAGCTCTGCTAACCAAAATTTTCTGTTACCCAGCAGTACTGTGTAAAAGACTGGTGTGACATGGTGGACAAGGTAATTTTTAGAACTGAATATTTTAATATTGTCATTAGTACAAGTCTCATAGCTATCAAGCTACTGCTATTTCCTAAGCAAAGCAGGCTCTTAAAAACAGATCCAGAATATAAAGTAAAAAAATAAATGTGTCTAACCATGACAGAGATTTAAGTTGTGAAGATGATCCATCTTAATGCAGTAATTTGCACTAGGAAAATCCTGACCATTCCAAGGTCATGGGAGACTGAGATCCAGCTCCACCTACAACTTGCTACGGTTTAAATTCATTCTTTGAATATCCTGGAGGGTGCTAGGCTGTTGGCCATTCTGCGTTAAAGCACTGAAATTGATGATTTTTGTTAAAATATTACAAATTAAGTATGCTGGATAAAGGAATTGAGAACAGCAGTGAGCACAACTTTGAAGGCTAATGGTTGACCATGTAGGATCAAGGGAATCATTACTGTCAAACTCTATTCAAAGAACTGGCAATGAGCTACATATAGTGACTCCATCTGAGAACGATGCTCAGATTTCCCATTGAGGACATCATTTTTGTCATGCTTGGACCTCCTTGTTTCAGATATCACTGAGCAAAGACAAAAAGAAATGAAAGATGTACTCTGAAGACTCAGCAGCTGACTAGCAAAAGTACAGTGGAAGTACGGTCCTTGTGTAAACTACACAGTGATCCTCTTGTGATTAGCTGGTTGCCAATATGCCCATTTCTATTCGTAGAATTCCAATATTTTGTCCATCAGCATATCACATATGTTCTTTTGCTTTACTTGTCTCTTTATGTGATAATTTTTACAGCACTTCTGATTCTGCAGGGTATACCTAAGATTAGAATCTACTGTTATAAACATCTAGTTTGTACTGACTGCAGTTTGTAGAAACTTTATGAAATTATATGGGACTAAAACATTTAGGTAAACATCAGCACTCAGTCTCCCAGCACTGTCTTGCAAGTAATAAGAATTATTTTTTTTGACACATCACTGATTTTATTCCATTTTCTTAGATATCATTAGCACATCTATGTATTAAAGCTAATAATGAAATCCTAAAATTGTGGATTTCAGTAAGCCACTGGAAGTACTCATCAATCAGTAGCTGGGTAGTGATGAAGTAGATTTGCTTTAATATCATTGAAAATGGTCTGCCTGTACAAGATGTATGAGCTACAATTTAACAACTTAAATATGCCCCCTATTGAATTACTGTACTTTATCTATTTTGCACAGAAGATGCAGTCTAGTAGTGTCTGAGAAACCATGTGTGATATTTTGTGATATTTTAATACCTTCAGGGTACTCATCTACCAGAAATTCTGATTCTGATCTAATTAGTTATGGGAATAAGCCAAACGTGGGGATGATTTTCCATTTTCAATACACTGAGCTCAGTGAAACAGCAACTGTAAGGGTAATGGGGTGAGACTGCCTACACTGCTATTTTCAGAGACTTTTTTCAATATGACCCTTTTTAGCTAGATCATGCAAGTCTTCTTGATAGCATTATATTAGAGTTACTTTATTGCAGAATCAAGTAACAAATGCTTAGATTTGTAAAAATTTATACCTTAACAAGAAAAAATGCTTGCTATGAATGAACAAAACATCGAGACTATTCATCACCTAACAACTACAAAGTGTGTGGCTTGTTCCACAGAAGGTTGATCTTGTTCTGAGATTGATGCTACTCATTGTTAGAAAACCCTTCAGGAGTCGTGCACTTGCATGCAATGCTGGAAGTTCTCTCTCTTACTAACTCATCATTGTGAACAGGTCCTTTCAGAGTTGTGCAGACAACTGACTGTCTCTGTGTTTTGAACAGAATGACAAAAGACTATTACTTTAAAGATAGAATAAAATAAATCAGTCCCCAGATGAGTATAGTTTAAGTTAGCATTCTAATTCTTGGAGTGTAAGTTGCATAAGAGAATTTTTTCAGTCACATGCACTTGGTAATTTTATATGAGAGTTTGAAAACGCAGGATGAGCATCTCTCTGCACTGTTGATGCTGATTTTCAATAGCACCTGGAACACTAGTGAAGACCCAAAAGACTGAAATAAAACAAACACTCTACCTACATTTTGAAAGAGAGAGAGAGAGAGAGGCTAGATAAATTGTCTGACAGGAACATAATGCAGTTCAAGGAAGAAAAGTGCAAAGTCTTGTACCTGGGGAGGTGCTCCATGCACCAATACGTGGTGAGGACCACCCAGCTGGAAAGCAGCCTTATAGAAAAGGACCTGGGTCTCCTAGTGGGCATCAGTTTGAACATGAACCAGCAATGTGCCCTTGCTGCAAAGAAGGCTGAGGATACCCTAGGCTGCCTTAGGCAACACGTTACCAGCAGGGGGAAGGAAGTGATCCTTCCCCATTATTCATCACTGGTGAGTTCATGCCTGGAGTACTGGGTCCAGTTCTGGGGTCTGTGGTACAAGAGAGGCATGGAGCTAGTGCTACTGCAGAGAGTTCAGCAAAGGGCCACAGAGATGATTAAGGAGCTGGAGTATCTCTCATGAGGAATGACTGAGTGAGCTGGCACTGCTCAGCCTGGAGAAGAGAAGGCTCAGGCAAGATCTGAAATTCATATATAAATACCTGATGGAAAGAAATGAAGGAGATGGGGACATGTTCTTGTCAGTGGTGCCCAGTGACTGGACCAGGTGCAATAGGCACAAACTGAAACACAGGAGGTTCAACCTAAACATAAGAAAAAAAATCTTTACTGTGAGGGTGACAGAGCACTGGAACGGGCTGCCCAGAGAGTTTGGGGAGTCTCTTTCTCTGGAGATGATGATCTTCAGATGTTCTTTCCAACCTCTACCATTCTGTGATTCTGTGATCCTATAACATCAATGGTTCTGTAGTTCTGAAGTGGATAAGATTTTTGTAGTTCTGTCAGCTCAACATTCATGTTAGACAAAAAAATTGAATAACTGATACAAGTCTCAGTTAAGAATTGAAGAAGTGAAAAATAAATGAAGTGCATTGTGACAGTTCATGTGTGCTTTAGTTGTTCATTTAATATTACAATGTCCAATCCTTGAAGATGAGTGTGACCAGATCATGTAGATTTTTAAAGAGGGAGACAAAGAGGGCATTTTCTCCTCAAATCATCTGACTATTCTAACGGTAAGAAGATTTGTGTGGGACGGGGAAAGCAAAAGAATTATTAAAGCTGATTTTTAGCACAATGCTGTTTACCCTTTTTAGCAATGATCAGACAGAAGTTACTGATACAGTTTGCAGATGACACAATAATTGGGGGGGCTGTACTTAAAGAAGAGAACGAATAAGCCAGACAAAACATTCTGAGTTTTAATATGTCCAAATATAAAGTCAAACCTATTTAAAAGAAGCAGGTTGGCCATGCATAGCTGGCAGAAAACGCTGGCTCTGAAAAAGCCTTGTGGGTATTGGTAAACTGTCATAATGTTCGTTGTGACTTAGAAAAAGTCTGCATGACACTGTTATATAAAGCTGCTAATTGAGATTGAAAGCAATAAAGACAGGTGAACTGAATTAGACTGAACAAAAAAAAACCCTACTGATGACGTTCCTGAAAGGTGCCAAAAGCATCAATGGTAAAATAAAAACCTAGAGTCAAATGGAAACAGACTAAAAATAGTCAAATAAGTGAAAAACTTAGTGACAGAATTTCTCACATTACACTGCTTTGGGCAGTCAAAAAGGGAGACTTCACAGTGGGTTTGTATTGCCTGGGAAAAGCACAGATTTACATCAATTACAGCTAACACTGACTAAGTTGACAGAAATAAGTCTTGTTTCACAGCTGCCAAGCCAACAACCTGAACTGTAGGCTACCTCAGGCAGAATGAGAAAAAAAGACAAGGACCCAAAGCCCAGCATACAACATATTGCCTTCGCCCAACTCTGTACATGAAGGAGATATTAGCTTCTGCTGCCATTCCATTGTTTGCAGGTCGTTCTGCTTCTCCTTATTTCTCTCAGTTTTCTTAAACTCATATTTTTTGCACTGCATAATGAAAAACCTAGCTCTGATGGTAAAAACTTCATTCTTTAGGGTATTGTTTTGTGCAGGCACACAGATAAAGATCTTGAAAAGGATGACATTTGTACAAATGTGTCAGGTCTCAGAAGGCCTTTGTTTTCAGAACAAAAGTTGTAGGTGAAGGGTGGACTAATTTGCATATTTAAAGGTTCACTGTTTTATCCTTTTATGTGCATATTTATTTTATTGTAAAAGAGGTAGGATCAGAGTTGAAGAACAATCATGAAAGCAATATCCAGCTTATTTTTAAGTGACTTTCTCATTATTTAGAAAAACTATGTATAGCTACCCTTAATACCATTAAAAAGGATGCCAAATCCTTAGTTTCCCTGAAAAGTAATAAGAAGCAGTCTTAAAAAGAAATCATAAAATAGTAGAATGGCTTGGGTTGGAAGGGACCTTAAAGATCATCCGGTTCCAACCCCTCTGCCATGGGCAGGGATCCTTACTTAATATTTTGCATTTTGACATTATCAAGGTTTCTTTAGCTGCATCTTTACTGAAGAATATCCTAAAGAAAAACCTCTTAGTTGTTGCCATATAACTAAGAAAATTGAGTCTTGTGCATTTGAAATACTAAATGTTATTTAATAATTTCATATAAATGTTATTTAACTATTTAATACTGTACATGAGTAGGTTAAACTGTTATTGTTATCATTCTAGGCCAATTTACTTCATCAGAAGTACTATAACAGCTCCAAGTGGAATGATTAGCCTGAAGGAATAAAGTAATACTTTGATCTATAAACATGAAAATCTCAAATGAAAGCAGGTTGAGTCCCTTACCTCTGAAATCAGCACTGCAGGAAATGCTGATCACAGTCATGGTGTCAGAGCGAAAGAAGAACATTAATACATGGAAGCTGGATAAGAAAAGGAGAATTGAGAATGATTAAAGATCTGGGAAATATTTACAGAAATATATCTTCCAATCCTAGATAATTAAAAGAAGGGTAATAGTTTTCTTCATCATTGTCCTTACACACAAAAAAAGAGAAAGGATCTTTTAATTAGTAAAAGAATTATAGCAGCCCAGGGTCGAAAAATGACAGTGCAGAAGTACAGAACTGAAAAAATGTTGCTCTATTGTAGCAGTTATTATATTTAACCATTTAACAATTATTTCTTTTTTTCAAAAGTGATGTCAGATCCCTTTTCCCGTAGTAGTGTTTAAATTGGGATAATAATACAACTATACTACTGTCTTAAACATGAAATCAGACTACATTATCACAGCAGGCCACCCCAGTTTTAGAAGCTGTGACTTCAGCAATGCCCATTGTGGTGTGTAGATGAGAGAAGATTCAGAATTCAAAGTAGTTACACCTTTTTTGTTCACTTTCCTCTCTCAGCCCTTTGTTGGAAATCAAGATGTACCAGTACCCAGAGGTCTGACATTACTTACAGCTAAGAGAACTTTTGAGTTATATTCCCACATTTGATTTAGCACAACAGGCTAACTAGATTTGTGTAGGAGGTTTATGAGGCTGCTGTTAATCATCACATTATTCAAGTTCTACATGCTGAAAGTCAATAGCGATGTTTCTGTTCCTTTTTTAGGTCTGGGGAGGTGCTAAAGCTGCCACAGGATTAGATCTCTGGTTCTGCTAAATTTTATTATACTTCCTTCATGAGGTCAGTTTGGTTAGCTGGGGGAGGCTTGAATATCAGGCTCCAACTTCGTAAAAAACATGTAAATATTTGAACTAGCTATCAATGTCACAGCTGGTGAATATGTTTAATATTGAACCTGCTGCTAGCTCTGTTGCTAGAACAACAGTGAATTTCCCTAAACATATAGTTTTGTATTATTATTAATACAGTTTGCTTCCTGTGGAGTGTTAGCATACTGAATGTAGGTAACCATAGGCTGTTTTCATAGTTATTAAATAAAACATCTTAAAGAATTAGAAGAATAGATAACATTCCATTTTACTCATAAATGCTAGACAAACATTTCAGATTTTAATAGGTGATGCCTTACACCTTATCCTATCTGCATAGATAAATTCCGCTTTACACATTTTGGTCCTCTCACAATTTGTAGTGCATTGTAGAGGTCATGTATATTCAGCTGGTTAGGTACAGTTATTAGTAACTTAGCAATTAGTAAAACTTGAAAGAAAATTTTTAAAAATCCACTGAATTTTTAATCCTACAGCTGAATTCAAATGAAACAGAACTGCACATTATATTCTGGTGTGGCACAGGCTGCACCAGGAAATAAACAATCAAGAGAAGAACTCTTCAGCTTTTTGATATTAGGTAATACAGTTCAATATTTATCTTTTCCTATCTGTGCAACCTTGCTGATTTCCCTGCAGAAAATTCAGATGCAAATGATGGTATTTAGGTAAGGAATTTTTTAGTGCACTGTTGACAGTTCTGTTTACTGATGCTGCTTTTTGTGGCTTTTATTTCAAGTGCAAATAGAAGGTGTATTCTCCACTGATCCTTGTCCAGTCTCCTGCTAATATTTACTGAACATCAAAGGAAAAGAGCAGTTTTCCTTGAAGCTGTGGTCTCAAAGGACATGAACTCTCTAAATGGTCATGCTTAGGATGCCATCTCAGCTTTTGCAAACACTACGATGAATCCTCCTCCAGCATCTGCAGACCTATGCCTTAATCCATTGCTGACTTAGTAATAACAATGAGACACAGTGATATGCCTGTAAATGTAAAGTTGATACAACTTCTAACCTTTTTTTTTCAGCTGGCTTAGGGCATTTTTTAAGCAGTGAATTCTCAGCACAAAAATGGATTTCAGCACTGACCCAGACACTGGAGCTGAGTGCACACTAAATAAGTTTGCTGACAATACTAAATTATAAGAAGCTCTTGATTCCCTCAAGGGTAGAGAGGCCTTACAGAGAGATTTTGATAGATCAGAGTACTGGACAATCACCAACCATAAGAAATTTAAGAAGTACAAATTCTGCACCTGCAACAGTGTGATCCTGGATGTACATGTGGACTAGAGAACAAAAGGCTGGAGTGCAACCCTGCAGAAAGGAATCTAGGGGGTTTGGTTGATGGTAAGCTCAATATGAGTCAACAACTTGTGCTGATGACCAATAGGGCCAACTGTATCCTGGGGTGGATTAAGCACAGTATAGCCAGCTGGTCAAAAGACATGATTGCCCCACTATACTCAGCACTGGTGCAGCCTCACCTACAGTACTGTGTGCAGTTTTGGTCCCCCCACTATAATAAAGACATAAAAATATTAGAATGTGTCCAAAGGAGAGCTATAGGAGACACAATATGAATAATTGTCTACATTGTTTCCCTGGATCAGCTGCCTCAGTATATGGGGGTTAAAAACCCTCACAGACATGTAGGTAATTCTCAGATTCTAGAGCATTCATCTCATAGATTGCTCTTCTCTCATTGGTTGCAAATATTTTGAAGTTTCAGACAGGCTCTTTCAATAGGCATTTTTGTACAATATATATCCTATATACTATTATGACAACAGAAGCTTCTCCTACCCCTCTCCAGTTTCTTGCATTCTGCTTATGTTTTTGACAACTCTTCAGCTAGGTGCATCTATGCGTTTTAACCACATTTACTATCTCTTCTTTCATTTAAATTTATTTTTCATTTTCTCTCCAATTAGTAACTCTTGCTTTGATTAGCTTTCTGGAACATTTCTTCGTATACATTTTAAACATTAACAAATGTGAAAAATTATATACATTTAAGTAATGTAATATTTCACAGCTTTGTACACAAAACTATCAGCATGTTAGTCTATTTCAAAAGACCCTGAAAACTTCCTCTTAACTGCTCAACACATTTTCCTCAGTAATTTTATATTGCTCTGTTAGTAGCATTAACAGGAAGTCCAGTTTACAGTAGGAATGCAATTGTATAATTCAAGTTAGACGTTCCTCAAGGAAAATCAGTAGAAACAAATCTTTCAATAAAACTTGGTGTAAAGCTCTGCCACCAAGCTGTCACCTGATGAATTCAGTTAATGTATCCACTGAGGAGAGAAATGAGACAAGACAGTACACAATGTAAGGTTACTGAAAGAGAAACTTCTAGGATGTAGTAAGTAGTTTCTCAACTGCATAAAAGATCTTCTAGGCCCCATAAATTCTCTTCCATACCTGAGATATTATTCAAATACTTCACATTTTCTCAAGAAAGTTCTCGTAATAACAGCTCCTCTCATTTTCCTTTCAACAGAAGTTCTGGGAGCAGAATTGTGTCTTATGTCCCTGCTATTCAAGCTGAGTCCAGCTTATTCGTGCTCCCGCATTTTCAAAGCATCTAAAATCAACCTTAACAGTGAACCAACCTGGTTAAAGAGTTCACAATAATGAAAGGAGAATGCAAGAAAGTGATGTGGAGTGAGAAGCTTCTGTTATCACAATAGTGCATGTGTTATATCTGGTAAAATATGCCTATTGTGTTACATTTGAAAAATAAAAGATTTGCTAGTCAGTGAGGTGTCTTTTCTTGTAAAAACAAGATAACAACAGCACAAATAATGTGCAGAAAATAGTCCCCATTTCCCTTTAGAAGAGTGCTGACTAATTGCTGTACCTGACTGGAACCTTCAGGGTTTTCACTCTGAGGACAGAGAATTGATACAGCTTCCCCACACATCTGTAAGAAAGAAACTTTTCAATGAGAGTTTCAAACTTTGAGGGGTTTTGTTTTTGTTTTTAAGAACTTTGGTTGTGAAATTTAGCCCTCTCTGTCCCCTCCACTAACTAACTGTATGAAATATTGAATAAGATCTTACTGCACTGAATTTTCTGCACTGAAGCCTACGCAGAAGACTGCAACAATGCTTCTGCTCTCACAGTGGTCCGTAATTGCTCCACCTATGTTGGCAGTGCACTAAGGTAAAAACTTTCTCAGTCTCGCTGTAAATAAGGGAAAGAATTTCTGAGGACTTTCCGTATTTTTCTACTTCTTGTTAGGTCTAATTACTTTCTTAATGGCTCAGCCTTAATACACTTAGCCATATAAACATAGTCAGTGTCCTTCAGCTGTACCCAAAGCAACACAAGTCATGTATTATGTGAAGTCCAGGCTTTGCCTATACCACAGTCCAGTTCTAAATAATCTGCTCATGGCCACATGAGAAACTTACAGTAGTGTCAGAACAGAACCAAGCAAGACTGCCAGGAGTGCTAACCATGGTACAGTTCCTACTCCTCAGTTCAGTACAGTTCAGGACCATTTAAATTACCAACATGTGAAGCACAAATTTTATATATTTTTGTGATTTGTAGTATCTCCAATCTGGAGTCTATTGATAAATCATCATACTTCAGAAAATCTGCTCTATCCTCTAAAAATTGTTTTTAATCCTGAAAGTAATCTTAGTAGCCCTTTTGTTGTCTCAGGAGTGAGAATAAGGAAGGGCTTCTCTTACCTTTAATGGACTAGGAATATTCAGTGAGGCAATGGGAAACCTGAACAGTATGACTTTCAACTAACATTCACTATGTTTTATATTAATCTCACTCTGAGTGAGAGACAGTATGCTAGTGCCCTGGCTCGAGATATTAACTGGCAATATGTTGAAACTGAGAGATTTTATCTGTAAAAGTTCATTGTAATCAAAAAGCCAATGAGAACTTCATCATTTACCTTACTGGGGACAAGGTTATACTTACATTTCCAGTTTTATACCTTTGATACATCACTGAGTTCATCTCTGTTTGTTTGCATTGCCTTTTACAGATGTTTTTAAATTCTTTCAAGAGCAACTCAACATTTCAGCATTACAAGGAACATTTCCCAGAGTATTTACTGATCATTGAACTATAGGACTATGATTACAAACTCGTTTTCCACAATTTTATGCCACTTGAAAGGATTAATGTGAGTGCGTAATATGTCTCTGCTGCCTACAGTCATATAGATCTGCAAGTTCTCCTTCACTTGTGACCTCTTTCTTGAAATACATCAATTTCCTAGACTTAATACTAAAAGTCTAGTCATAAAATGCTCTAAAAGAATTTTCCTCTGGAGCTATTCTGAGATTTTTCCAATTAAGTTAAAAAATGACTGACGCTATAAAGGTCACATATTCCATCCTCTCTTCTGTAACACCACAATGTCAGAGCAGTGTTTGTAACAGTCACATGCCATAGGTTCTTTTTGGTCCTAGCAATTTTTAAAAAAGACTCTTTTAATTATGATGTAACAAGATTCCAGTGCATGAAAAGTGCAACAATAAAAAATAGATAGATAAAGTTAAAAAAAATCACAAAAGACAGCAAATAAAGCTTTATAAAAAAGATTGTCTCTTGGAAGACACCTAAATTACTGATATCACCCTAACTTCCTAGGCAGTTCTATAACTGCAGGTGCACATATGTTCCTGGTAATTTTTGAACTGATCTAAGACAATAAAACCAAAGTCTTCTTATAGATACCGTGGAGAAAGGTGGAGAGGAGAATCTCATCACAAAAAAGGCTCTCATTCATATCAGATATCAGAGGATTCAACTACAGGAGTCTTTCACAATGAGCAAGGTTTCATTACTACTGTTTTACACAGAATTAATTATTTAATTTAAATATTTTAGCTTGATTAAAAGACTCTGAAAAAAATATAGAAAAATCAGCAGTATTTGCTTCAGAAAAAAGACATTGGTTCCTTCCAGAAAGGCAAGAATGGAGAGGTGTTTTTTAATTAAAATCTGTCTTTGATATCAAATTGCAATTTGTATGTTTTAGTATGGCTTGTTTTTCAGGTTAACAGCTAATTTGTGTGAAGGCCTTCACATAAATCAAGCTTCATAAAATGGTCAAAGCATTTAGTAACAAAGAAACCACTTCTTGGACTTATTTTTGGCTTAAAGAAGGTCCTTTAAAAATTAAATAAACCTCAAGAGTAGTTTACCATTTACTGAGACCAAGTCATCATATCAAGCTCTCTCACTAATAAAAGTAAAATGTGGCTTACTTGACACATGTCAAGGGTCTGCTATCAAAGCAATCTCAATGGAAACACAAGATACACTTTTTAAAGCAGGTATAAGCTTTTTTTGAAGTCTGGTTGTTGGAAAAGCAAGGAAGTTAATGGGATAGTGTCCATGGATAACACTGCCTTACTCAAGCACTGTGACCCTGGGAGTAGTTAAGTAGTCGTTAAGATTTATAGAAATTATATTTGTATTAGTCAACCTGTATTTGACAAACTCAGAATGAGAATAAAACAGCATTCTTTTTCCCCCATTTTTTTAAATAAAGATGGTTGATATGAAGTGTTAGAGTATTTACTGGACAGCATTCTATGAAAAACAGCAGGAGGAAGGATTCTGTCATTCACTGGAGAGAGTCATGCTGTTACTGTACTTTCATATCACTAAATGCAGGGTGCCACACGTGTTAAAAAAAGAAAACAACAAAAAACAACCAACCAAATTTGTAAGAAATGGAAGAGAAAATTGGGAAAAGCTTCTATTGAAAGAAAGAACAAAGTACAGTAACTGCTCAGGGGATCAGTAAAGCATATTGCTTCACTGATGGCTCAAATCACCTCTGGATGCTACATGGTTATATAAAGAATTCCAGGTGTCAGATAAACACCAAAGTCCCTTGCAAGGCTGTGGAAGAACAGAAAAAATTCTAGAGCCAACAAGGAAGAATTCATGAAGAGGCTCAATGTCCCTGAAGACAGAAAAGAAGAAGGACTGAAGTACTTTGTGTAGGACACTTGCAAAAAAGAAAGATGTCTCTCTGTTGTTTTTTTTTTGTTGGTTTTGTTTTGTTTTGTTTTTCACTTTGCTAATAATGGAGGAATTAAAACTTAAATGAAATACATTTCTATAGAGCAAAACATATTGTTCTGAGAAAACGCCTTAACTGTTTGTTCCTGCAGTTAAACATACCACAAAACTGCAAAGGCTGCTTCAGTGATCACTTCTAAGCCCTTGTTGGTTGTGGAACCTTGTTGGTTCAGCTCGTTGTTGGAGCAGAATACTAATCAGCCCAGGCTGCCTGTGCCTTGCCCTATGTACACAAAATATGGCAGACATTGTTAGAAAAACTGTTTTAAGCCTTACCCTGGAAAAAAATAACTGCCTGTTTTCATATTTGACTATCAAAATGCTCTGTTTGCTACATCTTACAAAACATCTGTCACTGTACTAAAGCACACTCAGAACAATTCTGTTATTTTTAAGAGCAAAAACACATCCTGCAGTCAGTTAGAGCAAGACTGGGATTGAGAATTACATTGAATTGCCACTTGGTAAGAAAGTGTACCATGAAAGAAATTGATTTTTTCATCATACTTTTAAAATTTAGTGAAAATTTTTCTGAAATCTCCCCATTCGTCTCAGCGCTTATACAGGTAACTATTCCTATGATTAAACACTAATTACACCTTATCTTCCATCTAATCATTGCAGATCATTCAATTTCTTGTGAAATTATTTTTAGGTTTTTTTCCTCAACATGTGTTGACCAAAGGTGTTATCTATTATCTCATCAATAGGATACAACAGAGTAATTTCTTTAACTGAACACATCATGACATACTGAAAGCAGTTTTTCAACTTCAAACTCTGATTGAATTTAATATTAATATCATTACCATTCTAGCTATGCAAGGAAAGATAATGATACAGATTATTAAACTTCATGCTGGAGGGAGGAAGCTAATTGTCTGTAGAGGTCAGGAAGGAAGTTCTCTTTACTACAATCCACTATCACACAATAGGTTGTTGTATTACCCAGGAGTTCAGTTTGATCTAGATTATCAGCTTCAGCCAACCTCTCAAGGGAGCATACCAGCTGAGCCTATGTTCTGCTCTTTTCCAGCCAATATCATACTTATTTCTTATCAGTTACTTCTAATATTAGACAACTTCATGTTCAATATCCTACGTGTTATGACCCTTTGTCTCACTAAGTTACACAGGAAACATACATGTTTCCTATGATCTACTCATTTTTTTTGAGAATGCAGTAATTTAATGTCCTACTTTCCCTAAACTATGTGCTAAGGAACTACAAGGTCTCTTTAGCAAAAGAAAAGTATTAAATTTTATACAAAGTATACATCAATGTTTTTTCAATGTATACTTGTGTATTGTGCCATGTATAGCATTTAATTTCTGATGTCATAAAACATTGCTCTATAAATAATAATCATATATTCAAACATGCAAAGCAGTTGATTCTATATTCCAAAAAAATACATTAAGAATAACAATCAATTTACTTGCTTGTTACATATATAGACAAATTAAAAATATTCTAAATTCTGATAGGTAAATGAACTGATGCAAAGAGGTATGTTTATTAAGAAACATGTAGAAATATCTACCCAACTCATGAGAATATTTGAAATACAAATACTCTCTAAACCAGTTTATATTCCTTTGTGAAACAATTTCAAAATAGTCCTTGCCATTATTTGTAAGCTGTTTTACCTACCAAATATTGTGGCTGTTGCAGAGATATAAGGCAACAGCGGAGCCCATGTTCCTTAAGATGCAACTATCTGCTAGATGTTGTTGAATGTGGTGAACATTGGGATGCTGCCTGGTCCACTAGTGGTGGAATCTAAGATCTACTGAACTCCTCTTATCTCAGTTCCACAGATGGGAGGCTGTTGCTGTTGTATGTTCTCAGGTCCAGTTTGGAGGGAGGCTGAACATATACTTCCAGTAGAGACACATACATACACAATGCACACGCAGCCAGCCACACAGACCAGCATGGTTAGACAGTAGTTACTTCTGCATGCAACTTTGCACTGCACAGGCTCAAAGGTCTTGGAAAAGCCATGCCTAAGACATTCATGAGTAAAATTAAAATTATGTATGTATGTACCAAAAAATTACTATGAGTTTCCTTCTGTATGAAAAATATCTCTCTCTAATTTACACCTTGGGAGGCTTCAAGAATGGGCTAGTTAGAACAATAGCAAACAGATAAACAAGTAGAATCAGTCATATGGCTGTCAACTAGAGATGTAACGTCAACTTTGCAAAAGTTGGGAGCAAGAGCCCAATGGTGTTATTCTATCATTGCAATGTGTGTTATTTTTGGCTAGGGTAGAGCTAATTTTCTTCACAGTAGCTAGTATGGGCCTATGTTTTGGATTTGTGCTGGAAACAGTATGGATAATCCAGGGATGTTTTCATGACTGCTGAGCAGTGCTTGACAGAATTAAGGCCTTTTCTGCTCCTCATACCACCCTGACAGCAAGTAGGCTGTAGGATCACAAAAAGCTGGGAGGAGACACAGCCAGGACAGCTGACAACAACTGACCAAAGGGGTATATTCCATAAAATTTGACATTATACTCAACAACAAACTACGGGTAAAGTTGGCTGGACAGCTGCTTCTCAGGGCCTGGCTGACGGTGAGTAATTGTTTTCATTTGCATCACTTATCTTTCTTGGATTTTATTTATCTCTTTTTTATTTTCCTTTTCATTTCAGTTTGTTATTATTATCATTATTCCACTTTTTAAAAGTTTCAATTATTAAACTCAATCCATGAATTTACTCACTTTTACCCTTCCAGTTCTCTTCCCCCAGTCCTGCTGGGGTAGGAGTGAGTAAGTGACTGTATGGTGCTTGGTTGCCAGCTGGGGTTAAACCACAGCACAACATGAAACCACATTTAAAAGTGAATACCTACATTCCACCCTACTTTGTTTCAAACCCCACAAAGAAACGAAATCTATAGAAATCTTAATCTGGGAAGCATAACGCAAAATGAAGCTTAGCTTTATATATCTCATGCAGCAGAGTATTAAGTTATTCAAGTGTCTCTGTTATGCAGCACTTCCTTTTGGACTTCAGATTTGTTAGGACAACTCATAATAAGCAGCTTGATACTCAGAAACCTTGGAGAATAAACCTGAAGTTATCTATCAGCCAGCTTTTGGAAAGAGCATGGTGGTTTTCCATACACAGCAGAATTTATTTTTTTTTACTGATGAACTCTTCATTCACATATGTATAGCCTTCTTTTCCTGATGGCCTCACTTACTCTGTCAGTTTTCAGTGATAACAGCAGAACTTTTCTCTCCCACCTTGCACATCCACCTGATTTTTGTGAAGGGAGTCTTGAATCAATGAAAACCTGGTACCCCTTCTTGCTGCTGGATGCATGTGAGACTGTGGGGCAGAAATTGCATGTTTCTGCTGTCAAAGTGTAAAAGTTACACCTCTCAGCCTTTCTTTGAATTTGACTACCTGAGAAGTCAGAATACCCTGCAAAATGTGAATAGTAAAAGCCAAGCTCTGATGATTTGGATATAATTTAGAGAGAGATTGTTGAAACAGCCAAGCAACTCCTGTGAGCAAACTGGAATACAAAGAAGGGAAGTCTGGCTTCTTGAAGTACTTCTGGGACATTGTGAAGGCAGATTTTCAATAAGTTCAGCTAAAAGCTGTGTCCTGAGTTTTAAGTGACAAGTAGGTAGGTAAGGAGTACCGTGATGAGAATAAACATAGATCCCTTTCAAAAGGAATCTGTAAGATTCTGCAGGATGCACAACATGAAGGACTCAACAGACTGTCTTATATGTTGGATGCAGCTGGGAACTGCAAGATGAAAGGGACTTACTGAGATAGCCTAGGGTAAAAGAGTAAGAAATGTGCACGGCATACACACACCACAAAGCCTGATTCCTTTCCTACCATTATCTTTTAGAATCATGAAAACAAAGAACAGTCCAGCTTGGAATGAAAAATCATCTGGTCCAACATTCTGTGGGAAAAGAAGCCTAGGTGAAATCATTTAGCACCCTGTCCAATTGTGTCTTGAAAACCTTCAGTAATAGGGACTCCATTTCATCCCTGGAGATGTTCCAGTGAATGGCTGTTCTCACTGCAAAAAATGTGTTTCTTATGTCAAGATAAAACACCCCTCAGTGCAATTTGTTCCCATTGCTCCTTTTCTTCTCCATGTAACTTCTTGTGAAAATAGCCTCCATCCTCTTATAGCCACTCTCTAAGCACTGGAATGTTGTGATGAAGTCACCCCTGAGCCTTCTCTTTTCAGGGAGAAAAGACCTATGACCTTTAGTCTTTCCCAATAGGGCAGATTCTCCAGCTCTTTGGTCATGTTTGTGGCCCTCCTTTGGACCTTCTCCATTCTGTCCATGTCTTTCTTGATGTGAACACCTCACCACCCAGTTTGGTGCCATCAGCAAACTTGATAACAGTGCTTTCAATCCTATCAGCCAAGATGTTGACCAGTGTGATGTCCAGTATCGATCCCATGGGGGACTCCACTAGTGACAGGCTGCCAGCCTGAGTGAAAACTATTGATTATCATCCTCTGAATGAAAACTTGTTAGCTAATTTCCTACCTACCTCACAGATCACCCATCTAATCTGTATCTTGTCAGCTTGCCCAGGAGAAGGCTGTGGGAAACAGTGTTGAACGCTTTGCTCAAGTCCAGGTAAGCAACATCCACTGCTCTCCCTGTGTTAACAGAAGAGGTTATTTTGTTGTAGAAGGTGATTGTGTTAGTCTGGCATGATTTATATTTTAGGACACTGTTCACCAGTGTGTCTGAATACTTCTTTCACTTTTCTTTTGTATGTATTGAAATTTATGTTACTCACTAATTTGTTCAGGTCTTAGAAACCTTATTTTGAATGTTGTTGTTTCTTCTGTTAGGTGATTTCTTGAGGTTAACTTTCTGACTCAGAAACACAGGCAGTGAGAGTGAGCCCAACACCAGATGGGAAAGGATTTCTTGTTGTAATATAATCCCAGAATTAATTTATCTCCAGTACAATCAGTTCTTTTTTTCAGTCCTTCTTTCTCACTTATAAACTATATGGGGCAGAAATCAGAGACAGGACACTAATAATTACTCAATAATTAATTAAATAATTAATTAATAATGACTTAATAGCTGAGCCAGAGTTGTTTTGCACTTATCTGCCCTGTGTCTGCAAAGAAGAGAATGCTGCATACCTCTTCCTTGCTGACAAATCCTGCAGGATTTATCCTGAAATAAAATAATAAATAATTCTCCCCAACCCCTGGGCTTTCAGTGCTAGGAGAAAAAGTGACTGGTTGTCAATGAAGTGACTGTCAATAGCTTTTCATTCCTAAAAAGATCATTGCCCACTCCAGCCATCTAGAGTTATTATAGGCTGGGAGAATTATGTTTAAACCATAGGGTTTAAAATGTACCACTATAAGCAGGAGAGATGGAAAATTTCCTCATTAAAGAAGTGTCCTTGTCTGTTACATTAGCCAGTTTTCAGTGGTGCAATCCACTAATTGACGCAGTCCAAATTCACTCTGCAGACATACTTGCAACTCATCTTGCTAGGACTGAGAGGACTTTGTATAGATGAGCTTATTACTCTGAACAAGGTCATAGCCATTTCTTGCCAAATTATTTAGTAATTAAAAAGGCTTTCCTGTATGCAGTGATACAATATGTTTTGTCATGGTGCTACATGTATGTTAGTGCAAAGAACATTATAGACTGTTTCTATAATAAGACTGACTAGATCTGGAACTATAGGGCAGATAACTTAAGCCTTCACTTACCAGGTTTTTAACTGAAATCACACAATCATGGAAGGATTTACTTTGGAAGGTAACTGTGGAGGCCTGTAGTTCAGTGGCTAATTTCAAAGCTATGTCTGGTTGCTCAGGACCTTGCCCAGTAGTGTCTGAAGATCTCCAAGGACGGAGATTCCACAGATTCTCTGAGTAATGTTTTACAGTGCTAAATTATTCTCACAGTGGTGATTTTTTTCCCTTCTCTTCATCTAAACATATGAACAACTTGATGAGTATTTATTTTTATTGCAGAATCATACCCAAAGACTAACTAGTACTAAACAGACATGTAAGAAAGAAACGTTTGCTGCCCCACTGAGCTATGAGAAAGGAGTGCAAAAGAAAAGAAAGACAACTACTTATGGAGCATTTTGATAAATATATTTGTCTCGGGAAGCCTCTGGTTCCTCTTTAATGACCTTCCTCCCTAAAGGGAGACACAATATCATTGCCTCTTTTGACATGGCTACCTAATTCTTGATTCTGACAGTTTACCTTCAAAGCAGCAAATCTGATCACAGATGAAGACTGTTAGGCAGCTGGCATGAAATTAAGACAACAAACACCACCACCCAGTTCCCATCTCAATCATACCTGTAATTTTTCTTGTAACAGTGCAGATGATTTCACATGGTATTTATTTCCATAATTAGTCACCTTTTCACCAGACCTTCTCTTTTTCACATCCAGTTATACACTTGGCTTCCCAGTTACTGCTCAAAATGTCATAAATTTGTCATACTTAACTGTTCAAATTCTGCCAACATATAGCAAATTCATCAGTCTTTTTGATTATCTGTGGTCAGCCTGTTGCCTACTTTGGTGTCCCTTCTAGCATTGCATTAAACCACCCAAATATTGAAAAGAATATTAAGCAACCAATTATATGACTTTATCAAAGAAATATAACACCATTAACTTGAAACTAGAAGCAGCCACAATACTGATTTTTTGTTGTAAGTGTGTGCTTGGAGCCTCAAGGTTTATTGCCAAGTCATGTGAAGTATCACAGAGAACGTAATCACGGGCCAATTCTGTTCATTTATTGCTGCATCCCAAGGGTGTGAATGCTGGCAGAACACTCTAATTTTTTCCTAGCATTGATGTGGTTCATTGAGCTTTTAACATGCTGTTCTTACAGAGGTTTACATCTGCTTAATTAGCCATTGCCTGAAGCCACCTTCCTCAATAACGTTTTTTATGTTCTTTTCTGCCAGAATTGTTATTGATTTTAAATTAAGTGACTGGTCTCCTTCATAACATTTAAAGGAATGTGAGAATATCTCCAGAAAATATTCAGCAGCTTGTCTTAGTGAGGGTCCTCAACTCCTGCAAAGTGATTAGTGGAAAGTTCTGGCCCTCAGTCCACCTTTGCACTTCATACTGAAATTCGTGTTTTTTTCCTATTCTCTTGAACAGCTTCTTTGTTTCCCAAAACATCTTTCCCCCTCACCTATGGCCCAACAGGATCTAAAAGACACCAGTCACCACTCCAACTGTGACCCACATTTTAGACAGGGAAAGAAATGCAGCTACTTTCTCTCACACAGCTATATGGTGATAGAAGCACTACAATACAACGTGGCCTGACCTGTTGTGTTGTTCCGTAGTCTTCACCATCAGCTGCAAGTACATGTCCTTCTTTCCCTTTTCTCCTTTCACCCTTGTGTAACAATCATCTTGTAACTAAATTCCCTGTTCTACTTAAGGCATTCAGCTGCTCAGAAGAGTGATAAATTTCCAGAAGTATGGCTATTTTTCAGTGACACTGGCATCAACCAATGACTTTCCTACTGATAGACCTATAAAAAATATTGAAAACAACTATCCATTTTACAATGGCTTCCAGCATGATGCATTATCTGATTACTCCCGAAAAGGGGAAAACACTGTGTCTATTGCCCACCCCTTTCTGCTGTTGGAATAAACTTCCATTGTTCTTCCAAGTCCCTGCTGGAACCCTGTCTTGGCAATAGTATTAATTTTAAGTTGTTTGTCCTGAGCATTTTCTGATGGGAAGCTATTTTCTGCATTTCTATAGATAAAATACTGGGCTCTACTCACAGTACAGATTCACAACTTGTTTTTATTCCTTTTGTTACCATTAGAATTGTACTCTCATGTGTCACAGGGCTACAACAGTCTTCCATGTGGGCCAGACCTCATCCACTTTTATCCTGACAAACTAGAAACACTACCTGAGTGCGCTGTTATAAGAGGCATCACAAATTATTAGGTGCAACGTCCTTTATTTGCAAAAGAGGATATTCAAAATTCACTTTCCTTGCAATGGGCAGGAACTTTACCTATCTATCCGGAAAACATTTGAATGAATAGATTTAGCGTCCTGGTATTATTATGTCAGTATCCATGCTAGACCAGATGGCATAAGCATCTCCCCAATCACTTATTAACAGTGTATAATATCATTTACATTTTCATACTAGTTTCTCCAGGAAGCTTGGATGATTGTTTCAGAACAAATCCATCTCTGCTTGGAAATCCTTGAGAAATTGAGCTAAGAAACCATGAAAAATAAATGTGAAATTGAAGAATCACTGCTATGCTTTCATGTTATTGACCTGGAGTAGCTTTAAATTCTGATGTTTTCTCAGCTGTTTATTAGAGACACACAGAAAATAAAACTTTCTTGGTGCGTTTCATAGAATATCTGTAGAGCAAATCTTTCCAATGTTCACTTGCAACTAACATTCACACAGAAAAATATACCCACAAATTCAATATATCATTCCACTTAAAAAAAATCACTACCAATTTACAGTACTCTCATGTCCTTTTTTTTTTCTTTGTAGATTTACTTGTTTGGGAATATAACATGATTTTCTCCACATATGATTTACAATATGATTACCAATTACATGATCACATAGTATTTTTTCCATAGGACCCTGTCTTACTCAGTACACAAAGTAGCATTACGGTATCAATTCTTTGTCTTTTAATGAAGAAAGTATCTATTAGTAGAATTTATGTCTCTTTCATTAAAGAAAATAAAGTATGATAACAAATGAGAGAGGAATTATGCAGGAGCATATAAGATGGTTAAAGCCATCAATATTGTCTAGAAAAGTGGCATAATATTCCTATAGTGTGTGAAGGTCATCTTTTTTTTTGCCTGATAAGCTAAAATATTCTTAAAACCTGGGACCTACACAGCCCATGTTGGTAGTCAATCTCAGATAATACTAGAGGTTGCATTCTTTCTTGCTGAGCTACACAGAGTAAAGATTATGGTGTTTCCCCATCTACTCAATCAAATACATTGTTTGTGAAGTATTCATGCCTCTATTATTTGTTTCCCATACTAGGTTCAGATAAATATGTGCTCATTCTAATTTCCTGGCAAAAGTGTGACAGCTTTCCCCAAAATACTGTCCTGTCAGCACTTCCTTACTTGCATACACATGTGTAGGGTGGGCACTCTTCTGCCTTGTTTTGAATTTTTTTGAAGTTTCCCATGTAAATCTCTGCAGAAACAGTTCTGATTGATTACTTACACCTGTTTTCTCTATGTACATTGCCATCACTTCTGCAACACAAATAGGAATCTAGGGGAAAGGCAGATTTTCTACCCAGGATATTAATCAATATTTAAGCATAACCAATTATCTGGGCTAACATCTTGGGAACATCTCTTAAAGTGTCAAAAAATTGTCCTCAAGACCTCCTGTAACAAGCTTTCAAATACTTAATTGTGAAGGTGGTTATATGTTCAATCATCTAGTTTCAAGTTAGTAATCTAGAGACAAGTTTTAACATTCCTCTGAGTGATGAGTTGAATGAGGTCATTCTATTGAACTGTATTTTTAATTGTAAAGCACCCTGATACTTCGGTTTCTCGTTATTGTCTTCCAGACTGTGACAGTCTGTCACACCCCTCAGGATCTGATTTAAGTCTGGTTTCACTCAATATTTTCATGAATTAGTTCAGTAACACATGAGAGAACACATTCATAACTGCTTGGAGGGAGGGCAGCAAAACTCTGCTTTCTGGTTGAGGTACTAAATAAAATCCATTAAAAACCAGTCTTCATTCCCACCACTGATATATTCTTTCAATACAAGGCCTTCCTTCCAGTCCAGCAGACTTCAGTGGGTTGAGTAAACTCTGCATACGGCCACTCATTCCCAAGAAAAATCTCCCTGGCACCATTGTCCTTGTCTGCATGTAACTTCTCTGCCTTTCTCAGAGCCATCAAGCTTGCAGAGTCCACTGACTTCAAGCTTTCTGCATCATCCCCCTGCCTGATTCTTCCTGGAGCTCCTTCCACTTGCATGGGACCACGAACCCTCAAGGGAAGTCCAGCCTCTCTCCACAGAGATACGTGTGAACCAAGGTGTAATATCCAAGAGGAAGGAAATGAAAAGCCTGCAGGTGAGCAAACCAGAGTTCTACCAACATTTATGAAGTTAACCATCATAATTTCAAAATATAAACTATGTCTAATAATAATTTCAGGAAAAGAGCCGCTCAGCCCTCCAGCCTCTTTTCTAGGGCATCTGTCCCCTTGGACATTTAGTGCTCACAGGGTCCAAGAACAAAGAAGGAATCCCAGGAAGTGTCGTCCTAGGGGTCAGCCACACAACACCTGCAGGGAGGCACTGGAATGGTAGGGACCTCACTCTACTTTTTACCTCTAAGGCCTCAACTGAAGCTGTGACCAGTTTCAGGTAGCTGTATGACTATTTTTGGGTAATATAGTTTGCAAAAGTGCCTAGTAAGCTTTGAAGGTTGAAAGAATTAGGATTTTTTTAAAAAGAAAAGATAAACTATGAGGAGAAAGAGATAAATTGGCCCCTTTTGGATCTCCATTTCTGTAACTTCTGTTAACAAAGCTGTAGGAAATTATCTCTGCAAAACTGCAAAAATAAAATGGAGCTGCAGCTGAATGTCTATACATCTCAACACACACAGTGAACATACAGCTGTTTTCAGATGGCAGCTTCTGCAAGTACAGTATAAAAACAACATGTGGAATAAAGCCGCCTTGATATATGGCATATTTAAGTTTCATTGATGTACAGGATATGCTTATATAAATTATCGTTTCCAATAAGAGATGAAAATTATTATAACATTTATCTTTCCCAGAGACAGGTATGCTATTAAGCTTGTATCTCATGCAATTACTGTTGCAGCAGGCTGCAGGAGGATAGACAACCACCAATGGAAGATAACAAATAAGCTCCTGGTGGGAATAAAAATGTTTCTGAATAAGAACCAATAAGAACTCTTGTTTAACTAAATTCAAATTAATTTATGCATTCATGCATTCATTTATGTTCTTGTTGCTATTGCTTAACCTTGAGTAATCTTGGTAGCATGTTTTTTTATTTAATGAGTGTGCATGGAAGAGTGAAGGTTAACGAGGTATTAATATTATTTATCCACTTTAAAAAAATTTAGCTCAAACCATTCTTCTTGGGGTGCATCAGGCTTATCTGCTCTGGTGGCACTGAAAAGGTCAACAAGTATAGCATACCCGAGTTGCATAAAACATAAATACATCAGTGAAATAAACCTATTTCTGTAAAAATAATACATAAAGCTGTTATCCTAAAAGTTGTAAACAGCCCTGAAAATGTTTGCACCATTGCTTCAGAAACTGTTAATTGCTTTTTGAAATACATCTCCTCTTAAGGAGTTTTTAATTGATTTTTTAAGCCATTTCAATTAAAACACAAGTAGAGAAGAATGAATGTTGATCTCCATTTCTTTAGGTAAGCAAGTATCTTAGAATTATTTATGCAGCATGTTGTTATAGAGGTACTTCATCCATAGTGGTTCATGGGCCATGACTTCCACATACAGGGGCAATTCCTCAGGTGGTGCAAACTGTTGTAATATATGTGACTTCACCCGCATCACCAGAATTATGACAGTGTGCGGTGATCCCATCCTCACTGGATTCTGATGCCTTGTGTTTCCTGATAATTGCCAGCCCACATACAGTGTGCAGAATTAAGGATTTTGGGCCCCAAGGGTGTACTCAGTCCTCAGGCTAACATAATGGTACATCAATATACAGTACATTTCTCTCCATACTCCTCCGTTATCAAGTGATGTTGTCAAAGAAGCCAGGTTATGAAAGCAGTGACTGATTGCATCAACCATGGACACAATTCAAGGGCTCTGCAGTCTGGATGACAACATTCTAAACCCTCTTTCAGCTCACAGAGAAGCTCCTACATTAGCAGAGATGCCTACTTTCCTCATAGTCGAAGTTGTATTGCTTCTGTCGCCCTACCTGCATTATCTGTGCCAGGATACAAGTCTTCAAACACTCATTGCCTCTAGTAAGCAGACTTACAGCTCATTGTCTAACGATTATGAGACTTCAAACTTTCTACCTTGCACTGAGTGAAGTAGATATTGCCACAGAATTCTCACTTTCTGTGTGCAGTTATTAACAGTTGTTCATATTTATCTTTCTGAAGGATGGACCCAGAGTACTGTAATCTGGAAACTGGAAATGAACTGCCAGTTATATGACTAAACCCATCAAAACTGGTACTGTCACACATCATAATTCTAAGATCCGTCGCATAATGTTAATTTCAGAAATAACTTGCAATCGATTTGAACCTATTAATTACCCTTTGCAATCTCAGCTAACACTGAATTGACCTAATTATTATTGCAATAATCTTTGTCCAAGTTAGCTCGTGTTAGACGTTGCCACAACTTTATGTCATACAACCAGATTAGAAAAGTTATGTTTAATGACCTTGCCTATTTTCCTTTGAAGAGAAAAAAAAAGTTCTTTTCTTTTTTGTGAACTTCTCATTTTTGAACAATTCCTTTAATTGACTGTAATTCCTTTCACATCCCAAGAAGAGTGGATCTTGATGCCACTACATCTGATACAGGCTAGTTTTAGAGGATTAATTTCTCTGCTTTAACAGTTGATGCTGAGAACCTTTTAAAAATGCCACCAGAGTATCTTCTCTGTTACATCCCATCCACAGTTAGGAATCCTTTGGCTTCCGGTTTGTGAGAAGCTAAATTTGGCTTTAATGTTGCTGTAGCTATCAAACACAGCAACACTGGTTAGTTATTAGACTTCAATTCATGACCTCAAGGTCACCGTTCTGAAACAAAGAAAGAAAGGTCTTTCTGCATCGGATGGTTTAGATCAGTATTCAAAGACTATCATGAATATCATTACAACAGAAATCTCAGGAATTAAGTAGCTTTCTGAAATAATTTCAATCAATTTATCTTGTTTTTCCTTCTAATGTGTTACAAGAGGCCTAATAAAAATGTATTAAACTATTAATTATAATCTTTGTGATACTTGTCTTAGTATTCATTAATATATGATAATTTTCATCCAGTGATATCAGGAGTAATCTTCTTGATCCAGCCCTGCTAAATCAAGATAATTGTGATTGCCGTTGAAAAACATGACAGCAGCATCGCACAAGCATACACTCTCTTTTTCTTCCTGTTTCTCACATACAAGCCATAGAGACAGGAAAACATTTTCTTTTTAGTAGTCATTTACTCCATGCATTTGCAAGTCTGTAGAGGCCATGGACTCAAGACAAAATTACATTTTCTTTGAGGAAGAGCAAGCATTTCTGATTGAAATGTTTGTCTTTTTTCCTGCAGTTATAGATTATTGACCATCCTCTGCTTGTTGTAAAACTTTTGTTTGTGGCAGAGTTGAGTGGAACTTTTCACATGTGACTATGTTGCTGGAAAAGAGGCCTCCAAAGGACTTTTTTACCTTTTCCCTTACTAGTGGTCAGTCTGCTCATGACTATTGTTTGAAGATCAAATAAGTTCCAAATACATCTTCATACATTACATACTGGAGTTCAGTGATCAGAGAGGAGGTAGGCTGATGGATTGGAGTTTTGCTTGGTATACACAGAACAAGTGTGTAAGAAGATTTTAAACAGCATATTATAGAATGCTTGATAGCAATTTTTACAGAAGAAGAATTGTGGCTCTTTTGTCTCTGAAGTGCATAATCCTTGTTTCTTTCAGAAATAAATATATCCAGGAAGAGGCCTCCTGGGTTGCTTATTTTGTTATCACAGCCAACTACATTAGAAATGTCTCTTCATAAAAGCAGTAAGATTATCTCAGAATAACCTTCTAATTTCTAAACTACATTTGTGCCTAGTTACTTTATATCCACTGTTCAATACTTTTTATAACCAGGGAGTGTATCTACTCAGTAAAAAAGTGTTTACTCATTCTTTGTTGTGCTGTGCTAAATAAACGAACTGGTCATTGCAATACGGAATTTCATATTGATTCTACAAATCCAGCCCTCAGAATTATTCATTCTGTTGTGTTCCCCATTCCAACCCTCATATATATTAGCCTCCAGACTTTGCCTCACCAAATTCATGTGCCATGGAGTTTAGATCAGAGATTGATGATACCAAGAATTTAGATCTGAAGGTCATTTCTAGCAGTGCAGTGTAAGCACTAACAGCTGTTAGATTACACTGAGTCAATGAAGTTAATCAGGGTACTTAATACCACTTCTAGTAAATCAATGTACACAGGTGCAGTTGCTCTATGGAAAAACTGCATGACAGTTGAAAGGATAGTATAAACCCAACATACTAATGCAGTTCCTATTTCAAATTAAAGCAATTCACAAACCAGTGTATAACATCTCTGATAAAGGCGTAAATAATTTCAGAAGTTTCTACAACCAGTGAATGTGTTCTGGCACACAATAAAAGGCTGCCCTGGAGTTCTCTCATAGTGTTTCAAATTTCAGATATAAAAAGATTAACTACAATAATTACTTGAAACTACCCAAAAAACATGTAATCTTAGCCAGATATTAGATATTGTTACTGATCTCTTGAGTAAAATAGAATAAAATATTATTAAATGTTATACAAGGTGAATGGTTTAAGATTCTAGCAGAAACATAGGATACATAAAAATGCTTTCATATAGAATATTATAGGATTACATATAGTTTAGTCAATAAAGCATAGGATTAAATATATGAAAAGACCAAATACTCAGATTCCTTCAAAAGAACCTAATGGAGTAATCTTTCCTCTTTACATTTTAGCCTCCTAGGAAGTCTTTTAGCTCTTATCTATCTAGAGGAAAATCATAAAGAATGTCAAGATTTAACCTTATTTCCAAGGCAGACACACAATAAGTCTAATACTGAAGTTTTTATACAGAACAAAAGCATTGCACGAACAATTCTCAGCAAATACACACTTTGGGAAGTTCTCCATAAGTCATTATGAAATACTTAACTATGCTCAGCTGTGGATATTTTACACTGGATCTTTATTAGAGTACAGAAGTAGAAGGGAAGCCTGAGAAAGCAAAGGAATTCTTAACAGGTTCACCACATATAATCAGAATAGCACGTGAACTTAAAAAAGATTTTGTAATTACTGTTGCTACTTTTCTGGAAAGACAATAAATGTAAAAAAGTTTCATTCTTTAAAAGTAATCCCTGTAGAATACACAAAAGTTAGAAGTATCACAGTAAAGCAACATATTTTATTAAACTATTTTGCGATAACGTTCTATTCCATGAGCTGGAGGCGTAGATTGCTTTTGCAGCAACCACTGAAAGCAATTCAATTATATATTTACAGCAGTATTTACCGGCAAACTCTCTGTTGCTCAACAGAGTTCTGTTTAGAAGCACAACTGCTTCCTTTCAAATGGTATCAGAGAGGTGCACAGTTTGATTGCTACTTGCTCTCTATTATACCCATGTCAAAGAAGTTGAATCTTAAATGTAAGAAGGGTTGAATTGACAAAGGCCTTGTATTCCAGAATTATTTATATGCATTTATTCTAATTTTAGAATTACTATAGAGGTAGAATATTCTTGCTCTCTAATCCACAAGGGAGGGTGGAAAAGCATTTTAAAAGTCTTGCTCAATTGCATTCAAACACAGGATTTTTCAGTGGGAAACAATTTTCCTGTTGTTTATACCTACAGTTGCCGAGAAGTATGATGACTCCATAGACACTTTGCATCTTCCCAGTCCTTAATGTTTGGTGGGCATTTAAGCTATCATATTATCACACCTGTACTGCATTCTCATGCAGTACCTTCACTTAACCTTTTCACTCCATAACGCCAATCTTCCACAGAGGTTTTGTGACTGATTTCTTATCTCCCCCTGTTGAGGTTTAGGGCTGGACTGGGCACTAAATGATGGGCAGATGCTCTCTGTTAAACCCTCTCCCCTCCCCAGAAGGGGAAGAGAAAAAGAAGACTTTCAGACTCAGACTCTAAGACTCAGAAAGACTTTGGATTGGAAAAGAAAACTAAAAGAGTTTTATTGAAACATTGACAATAATATGAAAAGTTAATAATGTAAATAGGAAAATAATGAAATATATACAAAATCAATATTGAATCCTCCTCCTCCCACCTCCAATGACATCACTGGAGGATCTGCGGAGCAGGGCACTGGAAAGGTCCCAGAACGGACTCAGCAGCAGGCAGGAGCTGGTCTAAGAAATGCATGGATTGAGATCGAAGGCAGATAAACTAGCAGAGTTTTGTTCAGACATTGGCCATGGCAAAAGAGGTGAAGGGGAAGAGGAAAAGAGAGCTTGACCCTTGTGATCCCTCATCTTTATACTGAGTATGACATATGTGGGATGGAATACCTTATTGGTCAGTTTTGGGTCATCTGTCCTGTCCACTCTTCCTCGCAGGTGTGACACCTCACAACACCCCAATACAGCACTCATGATGTGGCAGTGGCCTTTGTCTCCATGAGCGCAAGTATAAGCAAGAGCTGTATATACATACCATATCTAATAGTAACTACAAATGTCAAGTATTACCACTTGCAGAAGCAGATATTGTTTGGGTAAACATGCCCTTAGTTTCAGGAGAGTGAAAAACTTAACTGCAGAAGTAAAATCGCTGAATAGAGAATTAGTACTAGTTAGCTCAAATCAGGACACTCTCATAACAGAACTACATCTTTTCACTTACTTATTCATTCCCCACAGGCTGCTTTTTTTCAGCATCTTGACATTTTGATCATTTTCCTCTCTATTTATTTTCAGATTTTGCTGAAGTAGAGCTTAGAATTGTTGCAGATACCATTCACAACATCCATGAACAATAAGAGACTGATACCCTCTCGTTGTGTGCAACTCACAATAGCTTTGGCCTTTAGCTAGGAATTTTAAAAGCAAAATCATGAATCACTTGCTGTTTGGTATCACCTGTCCTTGACTGTATTGCTAACTTTCTTTTCCTCTTCCCTGCCAAAGGACCTCAAGCCAGCCAGAGATCTGAGGGAATTCTGCCAGTGCTCTTTGATCCAATCCAGCTTTGTATGTTAAAATGAGGTTTTATAACAACACAGACCAGAACAAAAAAAATCTGAAACAGAGAAAACACAGTGCCACTCTCTGAGAGAAAAATAAGAGGGTTTGTAAACAAGATTGCTGCCTATCTAAACTATATTTGCATGGTCCTTCAGCCCTACTCTAAGTCTAGTAATTTCCTGAAGCTTCCCACATTCTGGTAAACTGAGCAAATCTAACAGATCCCTAGGAATTGTTTTTCGGACCCTTCCTTCCAATTCCTAGGTGCCTAGGTGCTCACTGTGCTTCACGGGAATTGTCACTGTTGAGACCCTTCGCATCTATCACTCATCCCATTCTGCACTACATGAGCATTACTCAGCCCTGCATACTCATAGAAGGTTCAAGGACCCTACCTTGAGAAGACCTCATAAAATCAGGTCCCAATCAGCCATGACAAATCAAATGGACAACTCCAGCAGAATAACCACACTTAGTAAAACACAGACACCATCTAAAACCTGCTTTGCTAAGACATTTTAAGTCAGGGCTTTTCTCATTTTTCTCTCAGTTGTAGGTTAATAAGAAACATGTTGTAATGTATTTGCATACAAAACCATTTCAAAGCAGTATTTGCACATACAGTCAGCTGAGTTGCATCTATGTCATTATGGCTGGAAGATAAGGTAGGTGAAAGCTTCTATGATGGCTTCTTATCAAAACACCATATCAGGCTCAAAAGCATAGTGTGGTTTACAGTAAATCTATATACATACTTCTGTCTGTACCAAGTCACCTGATCTATGTGTGCCTCTGGAATCCTCTTCAATAAGAATTCTTCCCTAATCTTTGGAAAGATTCACTGTTCAAAGTAGAACTCATTCTGAATGTTCCTAATATTTTGTATGACAACAAAACTGTCTCTTTAAATGAAACATGAAGAAACATTCACAGCAGGAGATTGCTGGGAAACACAGATGCATTCATCTGGCATTTTCAGATGTGTTGCCAGGGTTACATCCAAATATATCCCAAGTAGTTGTATTGAGTTCTTGCTCCTCTGTGACAAAACAGAGATAACAGTCAAAATGCACTTAATCATATTTCTATTTCTTCTGCTTTCAAGTGAGATTGTAAGAGCAAGGTTCATAATGACTCTGCAGATCATTGGAAAATTTAAGAAAATCTCTACACTAGAAAACTCATCTTTTTACCCATAAACTGTTGAAAAGTCAGATGAATAAGGAAAGAGCAAGATTCTGACTATCTCTTAGAACAATGGATGTCTTGTTTCCTCCTAAGTTATCTACAGCATTTAGCCTTTTAATATGTAAGTATGCAAGCTCCACTGATACCTTTCTTGATGGTGTTTGCTGGTATATCCTGGAATTTGATTGATACTTTGAGACTTGGAGCCACATCTCTGATACTTATTTTCAAATACATTTGATGAGAGTTTTCTATGTTTAGTGTCTTGCAGTTTGCTCTCTCATTAGGCAATATTTTGTGTCAATGTTAATTTCAAGGAAATTTCCATCTACATATACAAGATTAGACCTAATACATAGGTAGTAGGTTACACAGGCTTACATGGCTTAAGACATACAGTGTCTCATAAGAAGATGTCATCCTAGTTCTTCTAAGTTTGCTTTGCCTTTGCCAGCCACTTTTCAATATTTCTCAGTACTTTCACATGAAAAACTAAGGCCATTTAAATATGGCATGGAATGGCAGGAAATTTCCCTCACACATCAAGCCGTATAAAACCTCCTTTTGAGAGTACTGAGGGACTCTGTTTCTGAGGAGTAAGTAGGAGTTGCAAATGATGCCAGAGATGTCTAAGATTGCTACTGACTCTGCTTCAACAATGATTGCCACCAGCCTGTGGACCTATGGATCCACTGATGTCTAATGAGCATGGGCAAGCCTGTGGAGTAGCTTTACTGTGGAACTGTCTGGATTGCACACCTCAAGGTGACAGTGGTCTGTGGGAGGAGTGGGCTCTGTGGTCTCTGCTGATACCAATATTTCTCTTCCATCTGTGAAATGCAACTGTAACTTGCCACTGAAATCAGCTAACTAGTTTCTAGAAGCTGTGTAGTATGAGAGAGAAGGACTGAGTCTGAAGCAGGAGTAAGGAAGTTCTAAGAGGGTCATAATTCTTGTGCTTTCTTCCATAGTCTTTGTTTCCTGCATGTATTTGTGTTCATTTCAGTGAACAGTGTTTGCTGTACCAGCTGGGAAGGGTAAAAGAGAGCAGGTGCAAAGTCCCTACCACAAATACCTCTCAATGAGATAGTCTCAGCTGAATCAAACCATGCAATGAATACTGTCTGAATGTGAGACACACAGACGGCCCCCTCGGGATATACACAGCTTCACTTGCACAGAGTTAATATTCTAATTCCTACGTGGAAATATAGAAGGAAAAGTTTGGATCTTGCACAGCACATCTCTAAAGGTGCAAAGCCTCATAACAGATCCTTGTCCTTGCAAACAAGGAAGGGAGAAGGCCCAGATGTTCCTCTACTCTACATAATACATATATTCTCTTCTTTTAATTTTGATACAATGCAATCGATCTTTATTCCCTGCTTGCACTGGTCAAACATCTAGTGTCACTAGATTTCCCCCCACCATCACTGCTTCATCCTGGCTTTGACTCTGAATGATAGCAATGAATAATACATTCTATACAGAGACAATTAACCAACAGACAAATTTCTGGTATTCTTTTCTTGGTACAAAGCCTTGCATTTGCATGTAAATGCCAAAATTAGTATGCCTGCAAGGATCAAGGCTATAATCATGATGTCCTGCAGTAGTAGCCTGTTTTATCCCTGGGCACAAATATTTAATACTGTGTATTCCTGTCTTCTTCTTATCTGCAATGCTAGTGGTTTGCAGGATTTCATATTACCATTTTTTAAAAAACCTGTAAAATCTTAACTGAAAAAGCTATGTATCTATCTCTGAAGTTCTCTATATTATAATTTCTCTAGCTATATATATCAAACTTAGCTGCAGAAATTTGAAAGCTAACTTAACTAACAAGTTTACTCAATTAACTCAGCTTAACTGTCTGGGTACTGATGTCCTGCTCATTTTTCCTGTGACATCATATCTGTATGGCCATGTGTTGCTAATATATAGAATCATAGAATGTTTTGGGTTAGAAGACACCTTTAAAGGTTGTCTAATCCAACTCCCCTGCAATGAACTGGGACATCTAGCCCTTCCTTACAAGGACTGACTGAGAAAGTTGGGGCTGTTCAGACTGGAGAAGAGAAGGTTCCAGGGGGACCTTATTGCAGCCTTCCAGTTCATGAAGAAGTCCTACAGGAAAGCAAGGGAGGGGCATTTTCCAGGGGCAGGTAACAACAGAATGAGGGGGAATGGTTTTAAACTGGAAAAGGGTAGATTTAGACTAGATAGTCGGAGGAAATTCTTTACTGTGATGGTGGTGAGACACTGGAACAGATTGCCCAGGGAAGTAAGGTCTACCTGGAACCTTCTTTTCTCCAGGCTGAACAACCTCAACACTCTCAGTTTTTCTTCAGAGGAGAGATATTCCATCCCTTTAATAATTTTTTGGGGCCCTCCTCTGGACCCGCTCCAGCAGGTTCATGTCTTTCTTGTGCTGAGGACTTCAGGCATAGACACAGTACTCCAGGTGAGGTCTCATCAGAGCAGACTAGAGGGAGACAATCACCTCCTGCAGGCCATGCTTCTTTTGATGCAGCTCAGGGTATGGCTGGCCTTCCTGGCTGCAAACGCACATTGCATCCACCAGTGCCCCTAAGTCCTTCTCTGAAGGGTTGCTTTTAATCCCTTCATCCCTCAGTTTGTATTGATACTAGGGGTTGCTCTGACCCACGTTTAGGACCTTGCACTTAGCCTTATTGAACCTCTTCCGGTCCAGATCCATGCGATTCCTCTTCTTTGAAATCATTATCTCCATACAGTCTTTGATTGATTCTTCCTTCTCTGTGGAGTCCTTTGCCATCAGTCTCCTATTTAATTTGGTCATGGAGGAATCTTTAAATGGATTCTTATCCCTATCTTTTTTATTTTTCCATCATTCCTTCTATCTGTCCATTCAGGTCTTTATAGGACAATTCCTCATTGAAGCATACTGAGTGTTCTCAGTGCTTTGATTCAGTCTTCACAAAGACATGCAAGATGACAAAACCTATTACCTGATGATGTCAGAACACTCATGCGTCATTTCTCATTCCATAACAAGTCAGTGACTGGCTGTTACTATTGTTGCTTCATCCTTCCCTGACCTGACGAATGGTAGTGTTCACTTCACTTCAGTTTCCAGTTTCAAATGCTACACCTATGGAATCATTAGTTACACCTGTTGGCTTTTATTGTTCTACCTGGAGGATCTGGTGCTTTTCCATGGTGTCACAGCCTAGAACCAACACTGGGACTCCATTCAGTGCTCTGGATGCAAATTCCTTTACTATTTACTGACCTGGGAAGCACTCCCTATGTCTAACTAGTGGGAAAGTTAAATTCCATTATGTCCAATGTTCCTCTCTCAGGGTACTTTACAATTTCTTACTTACTTAAAAATGAAAAAAAAAACCTTCAAAAAGTCCAGGTGCTTTTTATTCTTTAGAATTAGATGCCTGGCTGCTCTGCTTATTGGCAGTGGAAAGCAATCCTTTAGTTATGTAAATCATTTGGAACATGGATTATTAGAGCATTAAAATCTCAACTTTTTCTGGTGTTAGGAATTGTGTGATGTCTACCAATCTATCCAGAGTAGGTAATTTCTGAGGTATAGCTGTATAAACATGAGAAATTGCTGGCAAAAATATTTCCATGAGAAAAGTATGCTAAATTGAAATATGATTGCTGTTTAAAAGCTACATCCCTATCTGAAATATGGTGCTGCAATATCGATATTCTATATGGAAGACATTTTAAATTATATCCCTGCCACTTTATCTTTTTAACAAAGCAATACTGATAGAAAAGTCATGTTAACAATTGATTCTAAAACTAATGATAATAACTTTTTATTTCTTATATATTAAAATAAAGACAGTTTCTTATACGGGAAATGCATTACTTTTTATGATGGGATTGCCTAACAGAGATTTATCTTCTAATTGTTTATTTTTTAGTTTCATATGTTTCATCAAGTTTTGCCTGAAAAACTGTTAGAATTACTGCAGGGAAATGTGCTTGCACAAAAAAAAAATAGCAGAATCTGAATTTATTCTATTTCAGCAATGAAAAGAGTCCATTTCATGAAACAATAGTAGAACTCCAGCACAAGATGGAAGCACTGCTAACATCTCAGATGTAGGTTCAGGAAGAAATTCATTAACAGCTTCATCTTCACTTTAATTTATTAACATGTTTCATTTATATTTACATTTCAATAACATTTAATCACTATGTTACTTAACTCTGTCCAAATTCTCTAATATCAAATCAGCTATTCTTTGACCAGAACTGCTCTGCTATGAATAGCTGTTTTCTCTCTTTCTTCTGTAACTGAGCTGTTGTACCACAAGGCACTGAAAATATTCTCTAGACCCTTCAACCTGATGCTTCATAAGATTGATGACCTAACTCCTCAACTAGTAAAAAACAAACGTAATGTCAAAAGTAAATCACACTTTTTCTACATCCTATATCAAAGCTTTACTTTACTACACTTCTGTTTTATAAAGCCAGGCTCTTTTCATATTTATGTCTAACTAAAAATCATCTATATGAACAGTAAGCAAAGATAAAGACAATCCAAACAAACATGAAACAGTTACCTGAGAAATTAAAATCCTGTTTTCATGTTGTAAGTAGTATTTCAAATCACATTACTAGCCCATATTTGAAGTTTCAAGGATGCAATTTAGTAGTGTGATCTGTCTACAGTTTAATGTGAACTTGGGAAGTCTTTCCAGCATCTTGACAAAAATCCAGACCTCCTTCAGAGTTTTGCTGCTATTGTCTTGACACATTTGTTGCACCATACAAAATGCATGAAATCACTAAATTTCCAAGACTATATATA